>NC_140987.1:318959626-319261681 GCF_052327205.1 Somniosus microcephalus
GGTCAACCACTGGCTGCGCAGGCTACATTTCTTGGGTGTGTGAAATGAGGAAGGCACAATGGTGGAGTTGTGATGAGAGGAGGGCGGGAAAGCAAAATGTGCATTCCAGAAGGAGGATAATGTATGAGGATACAAGCTCAGCCATGCCCCTGCCAAGAATGGCCTCACCGTCTCCTCCAAAGGGGTGAGGTGAGGCTAGGAATGGGAGGTGTGTCTCGTGATTGATACAGATTGCTGGTAGGTGAGTGATTGGTGGGGGGGAGTCATGCATTGAGAAGTATGTGAGGCTAGTGATGCAGTTGTTAGGAGACGACTTTTAAAGACGCATTCACTGATCTTGACCAGTGGTCTAAGGTCATGAAGCTTTCTTTGGGCACTGGAGCCAGGTGGTGGGGGTGACACTGCTGGCAGTGATGACCTCGGTGATGTGGTCTCACATCGTTCTTTCTGGAGGGCCTCCTCGCCCCTATGGGTAGACGACCTCTCTTGCAGTTGACCCCATGCATAAAGCTGGAGTGCTGCGTGCGAGACCCTGGGTGCTCCTTCCCTGGCCTGCTGAACCATTTGTGTTAGTGCTGAAGCACTTTCCCCATTATGTGAGGTTCGGAAGGGAATTTGGTTTTAAGAGCTGTAGGGGGTGGCGTGTGGTGGTGTTTGGCGCATACGTATGCACAGTCAGTTATGCCCCTGACTGTTTTGTGAGCGGTTCGAATCGCTCCCACGCCCCTGGGTTCTAGACACTGGACTTAGGTACAAGGCGGCGGTACAGAGAAGACTCGAGTAGACAGGTGGTTGGATGTAAACAAAAACCAAGATTTTATTGAAGAGGAAAACTTGATACAATCTTATGGAAAAAATTACTAGTGTGTGGCAGAGCCACCAGGGGGGCTCTGATCTAATGTACATAATTATCTTTAACAAATTATTAGCTACAGAATGAATCTGTATCTTTGTTCATATCATTGCATGTACATAGCGTGGTCCCTTTAAGAATGAGACCAAACACGATGATGTCATCACGTTGATCACGTGATCCTCCAGCGGCGGGAAAACATGATGATGCCATGATGTCAGGCTGGGTAGCCGCCCAACCAGTCCTCGTGGAGCCAGCAAAGAGTACAGACCTGTAATGTAGTTCTCCTGTGTTTTTGTTTTAAACTCTGTTGATTAGTATTAAACATCGTTTGTTTGATAGACTGACTCGACCTCAGTCCTTTAGTTAGGAATCTAGCCATTCCTATAGTGGTGACCCCGAATTTTCGTGAACAATTTTCGCGGAAGAAGTGAAGCGCGACGAAACATGGATGCGAATTCCGTGGCTTTGAAGCTCCCAATGTTTTGGGAACAACAGGCGGCCTCCTGGTTCGTCCAAGCAGAAGCACAATTTGATCTCCGAAACATCATTGCGGATCAGACCCATTACCTTTACATGGTCTCCGCACTCGACTGCTCCACAGCCTCACGGATCATCAGCCTGCTCGAAAACCCCCCGGTTGACAGCAAGTATAATACTCTCAAAGCGCGGTTAATACAGGTCTTCGGGCTCACGAAGGCAGAGCGTGCCCGTTGGCTACTCGCTTTGCCCGGGCTTGGCGATTCCAAGCCATCTGGGTTAATGAGCCAGATGCTCACACTCCTTGGCTCAGAACCACAATGTTTCCTCTTTCGGGAGTTATTCCTGAGTCGACTACCAGAGCAGGTTCAGGCTGCCCTCGCCAGATTGGAAGCCACAGATTGCGCAGCACTTGCTGCAGAAGCAGATACGATTTATGCGGTCATGCAGCAATCCTGAGCTGCCACGAGGCACCCCTCCCCCGTGAACGCTGCCCTGATGCCTCCATCCCCCGGCTTGTGTTTTTACCACGCCCGTTTCGGCGCGAAAGCCAGAGGCTGCCGCCCTCCCTGTAATTTCGCGCCTAAAAAAAAATACAGACATCAACACCAGCAGCAACTCCAGAAAAGGAGGACCGAGTCTGAGGGACATTCCACGGCTGCGAAGGTGATTGGGAATTCCGGGATGCTCCTCTACATTACAGATTCCCTTTCAGGCCGGCGCTTTTTATGCGACACCAGGGCGCAGTGTAGCATCCTTCCTGCCTAAGCACTCGATATTCAGTTTGGAATGCACAGCCCCTCCCTCGTGGCAGCTAATGGTGGGGCCATTCATTCCTTTGTCAAACGGCGGGTCCAGGTGTGCTTCGGCGGGCAACAGTTTCAGTGGGAATTTATTACAGCCAAGGTTTCGCAAGCCATCCTCGGTGCGGATTTCTTATGCGCCAACAGCTTCTTGGTGGATGTAAGAAATCGTCGATTGGTCAACGCGGCCACCTTCCACTCCATCCCTTGCTTCCGCAGTTCCGCAACGTCGCACACTGTCTCCTGCGTGTTGCCCTCGCCGGACGAGTTCACTCGCCTATTAGGTGAATTCCCTGAGCTGACCAAGCCCACTTTCTCCTCCTCGGCCACTAAGCATGGTGTCGAACACCACATTACTACGACTGGCTCTCCAGTTTACGCACGCGTTCGGCGCCTGGAACCCGGCAAGCTCGCGGCTGCGAAGGCAGAGTTTGCCACGATGGAACGGCTGGGGATTATTCGCCGGTCGAATAGTCCCTCGTCCTCGCCGCTCCACATCGTCCCAAAGCCCGGCGGTGGATGGCGGCCATGCGGGGACTACCGACGCCTTAATGACGCCACTACTCCCGACCGGTACCCAATCCCGCATATACAGGATTTCTCCGCCCATTTGGCGGGAAACTCAATCTTCTCCAAGGTCGACCTCATCCGTGGCTACCACCAAGTTCCCATACACCTGCAGGATGTCCAGAAAACGGCTGTCATCACTCCCTTTGGACTGTTCGAGTTTCTACGGATGCCATTTGGGCTCAAGAACGCTGCACAGGCTTTTCAACGACTAATGGACTCGGTCCTGCGGGATCTTCCCTTTTTATTTGTCTACCTTGACGACATCCTGATAGCCAGCTTTACCAAAGAGGAACACGTTTGCCATCTCCGCACCCTCTTTCGGTGCATCAGCCAACATGGCCTCATAATCAACCCAGCCAAGTGTCAGTTCGGCCTCCAACAGATAGACTTCTTGGGCCACCGCATTACTTTGGAGCTGTAGGGGGGCACCTTTTAACTGATTTATGGTCATTTCCCTGGTCTTGCAGCCTTTGCCTGCACTCTGACCAATTCCAACCTTTTACCTGGTTTACGGTAATTCACCTGGTCAGGCAGCCTGCTGCTACATTGTAAACCAATTCCCAATAAACCAATTTTCAAACAGCGGTTTTGAATCGCTACCCGACCTTCCAGTTCTGACTGAAGGACTTATAATTAATGATATTAAAACGGACAAATGATCTGGATGAGAGAAAAATCAAGCTTTATTAACTAACAGAAACTATACCACACGAACACAGTAATTACAGTAAAATTGCTTAAATGGAGGAAGGCAGACGACAAAAACAAGGGGTAAGTGGCTACAATGTTGATTTAACAATCTTAGCAATACCCCCTTAATTACCACCCCTAACTCCTTACTAGGTTGCCTTGCTGAGGAGTCAGAAACCCTGCTCACCTGTGGTCCAATGAAGTAAGAGCTAAGAGAGCGATAGCTTCGCAGGAGCTATCTTTATACCTGGAAAAGTCTGTCTGCAAAATTCACGCCCAAAGCTCCAATACACAAGAGAAATGCTGTGATTGGTTGATTCAAAGTGGTTGGAATGGGTTAATGTGTCTGCACTGTGGGGCTGAAATGTTCCCGCCCACATCCGGAGCTCACCTGGGCTAAAACAAAAGGGAATGCAACTGCCCTATTGTCCAGAATGATGGGTGATTCAAACCCATTCACTGCTTAAACTGTTCCCTTAAAAAATCCGTTCCATGGTTTCAGTATCTCATTGTTTGTGAGTGCTTTGAATGGCTGAATTGCTGTGTAAACAGAAGCAGTTTCAATTGATTGTCCTTGTGGTTAGTCTCAAGTAGTTAATTCCTTATGTCAATAAGCAACTTCAAGCGCTTCTGAGAGGGAAACTCCCTGGTTTGATTGACAGGTCTTTCACACAGACACATTACAAGCTGCTAGCTGCTCTATTAAGCCCCTTTGTTCTTGGCCAATGCTTTCTGTGGCCATTTTCAAACCTCTTGAAATATACAGTTCAAAACTCAGAGGTACCATTTTAATAAAAATGTAATGTCTTAGATCCTGATGTTGCCCAAGTGCTGCTCTGTCCAACGCAGCTTCTCACGATTCTGGGTATGTTTAAAAAAAACACTGTCCTACCCAGAGGCAATTCAAAACATATAATTCTTCATCCACGATGTGGAACAGTATTTTCAATCTTCAGGGAAAAATAGGGGAATTTTCCAAACCCCTACAGAGGGCGCAATTCCGGTGCAGTCAAAGGTCGAAGCAATTACGGCATTCCCAAGGCCGCAGTCCACCAAGGCTCTTCAAGAATTCCTGGGCATGGTGAATTTCTACCATTGCTTTTTGCCCAAGGCAGCACGACTCATGCAGCCCCTCTACGAGGCCCTCAAAGGCAAGGCCGGAAAGGATACAATAGCCTGGACGGTCGAAATGGACAACGCCTTCGACAACACAAAAAACGCTCTAGCCAATGCAACTATGTTGGCGCACCCTCTGCCTGGTGCCACCATCGCCTTCACCACCGACGCTTCCGACTATGCCATTGGCACTGTGCAGGAACAGTGGGTCAATGGGACGTGGCAACCACTGGCATTTTTCAGCCGCCAACTCCGGCGCAACGAATGCAAATACAGCACTTTCGACCGGGAGTTTCTGGCGCTGTTGCTGGCTATCCGCCATTTCCTTTTTTTGTTAGAAGGACGTCCCTTCACTGTGTTTGTAGATCACAAACCACTGACCATCGCCATGGCCAAGACCACCAAACCGTGGTCGGCTCGACAGCAGCGACAGCTAACTTTCATTTCAGAATTCACGACAGACGTCCAACACGTAGCTGGCAAGGACAACTTGGTAGCTGATTGCCTTTCTTGCATGACCGTACGGGCGGTCCAGCTGGGCATCGATTATGCCCTCATGGCTACCGATCAGGCATCCGACCCTGAAACACAGGCGTATCGCACTGACACCTCTAGCCTCCAACCGACCGATGTGCAATTCCACGCTGCAGGCACCTCGTTACTCTGCGATGTCTCCATGGGAGATCCCCGCCCGATTGTTCCAGTCGCCAGCCACTTCCACCGTCGCAGGGGTTCACACACATCCTCACCATGGTCGATCGTACTACTAGATGATCAGAGGCAGTTCCTCTGGCATCTACTATGTCCGCTAATGTCGCCAGAACATTCCTCTCCTCGTGGGTCGCACGTTCCGCCGTTCCGGCGGACATTTCTTCAGACCGCGGTCCACAGTTCTCTTCCGAGCTCTGGAACGCTGTGGCCCAGGGTCTCGGCACCAAGCTTCACCACACCACGGCCTATCACCCACAAGCAAACTGTTTGTGCGAACATTTCCACAGATCCTTAAAGGCATCGCTGACGGCCAGCCTCCAAGGCGCTGGATGGGTGGATAAGCTTCCGTGGGTCATGTTGGGTCTCCGCACGGCACCCAAAGAGGACCTGCAATCGTCCGCCGCGGAGCTTGTGTACGGCCAGCCACTCCGTGTACCGGGAGATCTCCTGCCACTTCCAACTGAGCCGTGGTCCGCAGCCGCACAACTCAGCAGCCACCGGGAAACAGCCAGGGCTTTTGCGCCTATCCCAACTTCGCATCACAGCCTTCCATCTTCACACGTACCAGCGGAGCTAAAGAATGCTGAATTTGTATTCATTCGTCATGATGCCCATAGGGATCCGCTCAAGGCCCCTTACACAGGCCCTTTTCGCGTACTGGAGACAGGCGACAAGAGTTTCTCTGTAGACATCAGTGGTAAACCCGACCACATAGTCATTGACCATCTCAAACCAGCACACCTGGACATCGACCGGCCAGTAGAGACTGCGCAGCCACCACGACATGGTCGACCTCCCGCTGCATCCACGCCAGACCGAAGGCTTCCATCCGCCAGCCCACCTGTTGTTCAACAACGTCCACTCCAAGAATACAGGAGTCACTCTGACAGGCTTGTCAGACCTCCTAGTCGATTGACTTTCACTGTTAAAGACAATTCTCGGGGGGCGCATGTGGCGGAGCCACCAGGGGGACTCTGATCTAATGTACATAATTATCTTTAACAAATTATTAGCTACAGAAGGAATCTGTATCTTTGTTCATATCATTGCATGTACATAGCGTGGTCCCTTTAAGAATGAGACCAAATGCAATGATGTCATCATGTTGATCAAGTGATCCTCCAGCGGCGGGAAAACGTGATGAAATCATGACGTCGGGCTGGGGAGCCACCCTAGCAAGTCCTCGTGGAGCCAGCAAAGAGTACAGACCTGTAATGTAGTTCTCCTGTGTTTTCGTTTTAAACTCTGTTGATTAGCATTAAACATTGTTTCTTTGATAGACTGACTCGACCTCAATTCTTTAGTTAGGAATGTAGCCATTCCTACAAGTGTACACTTCTACAGGCAAAAATACAAAAGAAGAATAACTATATACTTATACAGGGAATGGGGAACACACGGCACATCAAGGGAAAACAACTATCTTAACAATCCCCTTATCCTTATCCCACCCCCTATACCTAACTAGATTAAGCTATGAGGGGTCAGAACTTCATGCTCACCAATCAAAAGGTTTTCTAGACTCAAAACAGCGGTTGGGTCCGGGGTTCGCTGTTGGTGCTCTCTGGAGCCTGCCGTCGTCACGTGGCCTCTGAGCGCTGCAAGGGCGTTGTCCAGGTTTGAGTACCCCAAAGTTAAAGTCTCTGTTTGGGTACTTTACCTTGCAGGGATGATTCTTCATCGACATCCGCCAGATTGAGTTGGTGTGCAGATATTCGAAGGTCGGCTGAGGGTGAAGGCCCGATAATTCGAAGCCTCCCCTCAGTTCGTCTCCTCAGTTGGTCTTCCTTAGGTGGCCTTCCCTCCGGTGGACATCCCTCCTCCCCTCGTCGCGTCCCGCCTTGCCTGGCCTGAATTGTCCATGTCCGCCCGACCCGGTGCTGGGGCTAGTTCCAGATGGAGTGGGAAAAGGGCACGGGCAAAGGCCAGGGGGTAAGCGCGGGACGGGGAAAGAGCGGCAGCCACGAGGGCGAGAGGCCGAAGAGCAGCAGCACCAGGACAGCACAGCACACCAAAGACAACACCGATTGCTACCCGAAGGCCTTCATTTATATCTTCATTGAAAACCCTTATCTGCACGCCAAATCAGGTTAGTTATTTGTTTTAATCTTGGCGGGCTATTTTAAATAATGGTAGCAATCCATACTAACTGGTTTTAGATGGCCGGTAATCGCATCTACCGGCCTGATAATTGACTTGTATTGTCCTGAAAGTTCCTTGATGGGCCTGTCCGGCCTCGATGGCTCTGTTAATCTGTTTCCGATAATGTATGTGGACTGCTTGATGGCCTTAACTATAGGCCTAAATTGAATTTAGATTTGCCTCCAATCTGGTCTAATGCATAATTCAGAGTCCTGTCTGGTTCCAAAATACAAAGTCTCTCTTCACAGAAACCTACAGCTTGGGTTTCGATCCACAAGCTGTCTGCGTTGCTGAGTCCATTTTAAAATCTCACAGGCTTTCTGCCACGAGGCACGGACGCCATCTTGGGTACCCTTTTTGATTTAAAAAGTCCACGCAGGGTCCCGTTTATTAATAACAGCCTTCGGGGAAATGCAGAAATGTTGCAAATCTTACAGAGCTGAAGACTCCAATTTGGGACCTATTTTTAATGTAAATTTTTTAAGGCCGTAAGGGCAGAAAATTGCACTTTTATACTTCATTTTTATTTTTATCTGTTCAGAAGGCTTTAGTGTGTACCATGGAGACAGAACAGGTGGACATGGCATTGGATAATGAGATTAGAAATGAGATAACTGCATTTAAAATAAAGAGGAGAAATATTAAATAAACTATTCAAACTCAAAAAGGATAAAACCCCTGGTCGGGAGTGATAACATCCCCGCATTTTAAAAGAATCTAGGGAAGAGATAGCAGAGGCATTACTACACATATTTAATAATTCGTTAGAACAAGATGTAGTGCCACAGGACTCCCAGAAGGGAGAAAGAACATGTCCAGGGAACTATAGACCACTCAGCTTAACATGAGTGGCAGGAAAAATAATCGAATCCCGACTAAAGGAGAAAATAGAAGAAAATCTAGAAACCAAAAATATAATAATGAATAGTCAGCATGGATTTCAAAAGGGAAAATCTTGCTTGACCAACCTCATTGAATTTTTTGAAGAGGTAACAGAGAGAGTAGACAAGGATAATGCAGTAGATGTAAATTTATCTAGATTTTCAAAAGGCCTTCGATAAGGTACCCCATAATAGACTAATGAATTAGGTCAGAGAATGCAGAGTCAGGGGACAAGTAGCAGAATGGATTGTTAGCTGGTTGAAAGACAGAAAGCAGAGAGTGTGAGTAAAGGGTAGAAGGTGTGGCAGAAGGTGGGTAGTGGTGTTCCACAAGAATCAGTGCTGGGACCACTGCTGTTCACAATTTACATTAACGATTTAGATTTTGGAATCAAAAACACAATTTCTAAATTTGCAGATGATGCCAAATTGGGGGGAATAGTCAATACTGAGGAGGATTGCAACAAATTACAGGAGGACATTAATAAACTTGCAGAATGGGCATATAATTGGCAAATGAAGTTCAACACAGACAAATGTGAGGTATTACAATTTGGTAGAAAAATAGAGAAGTCACTTATTACTTGGAAAATAAGAATTTAAATGGGGTAGAGGAGCAACGGGATCTGGGAGTACAAATACACAAATCATTAAAAGCAGCGACACAGGTTAACAAGGCCATAAAAAAAACAAGCACTAGGGTTTATTTCTAGAGAGATAGAATTAAAAATTAGAGAAGCTATGGTAAACTTGTATCGAACCTTGGTTAGACCACACTTGGAGTATTGCGTACAATTCTGGTTACCGTATTATAAAAAGGATATAGAGGCATTGGTTGGGGGTGGAAAAAAGATTTACAAGGATGAAAGGATGAACAGGCTGGGTCTCCTTTCTCTTGAAATGAGAAGGCTGAGGAGTGAGGTCTTTAAAATTATGAAAGGTTTTGATAGAGTGGATACAGAGAGAATGTTTCCACTTGTGGGGAAGAGCAAAACTAGAGGCCATCAATATAAGACAGTCACCAAGAAATCCAATAGGGAATTCAGAAGGAGCTTCTTTACCCAGAGAGTGGTGAGAATGTGGAACTCGCTACCACAGGGAGTGGTTGAAGCGAATAGTATAGATGCATTTAAAGGGAGGCTACATTAGCATATGAGGAAGAAGGGAATAGAGGGTTATGCTGATAGCGTTAGATGAGGAAAGACGGGAGGAGGCTGGAGTGGAGCATAAATGCCGGCATGGACTGGTTGGGCCGAATGGCCTGTTACTGTGCCGTATATCCTATGTAATCCTATGTAGAAGGCATTGCCATTTTAATATCTCACAATGCCTAGCGAACTCATTGCCTCGCTTCTAGAGGCTAAAAATGTTTAGTCCTCAGCGCGAAGTTTTCTCTCTTACTGCTGCGACCATTTTCAGCGACTGTTAACCCAAAGCCGCGGTGACACCCGTAACTCTCGAATTTCTAGGCCTCTGTCCATTCCTGTCACACTCTGCTTATCTTTACCCAAATTGCTTCACTGCTCTGTGGCCTTGACTTTTCTCTTTAGATTTATAAATCTCTCCTCACCTGATCCCTCACCCCCCTTTTTTAGTTTATAGCTCTATCTACTGCCCTAGTTATGTGATTTGCCAGGGCACTGGTCCCAGCCCAGTTTAAGTGGTGCCCATCCCAACGGAACAGCTCCCTCTTTCCCCAGTACTGGTGCCAGTGCCCCATGAATCAAAACCCCTTTCTCCCACACCATTCTTTGAGCCACGCATTTAACAATCTGATCTGCTTGACCCTAAGTCAATTTGCACGTGGCTCAGATAGTAATCCAGATATTATTACCTTTAAGGTTCTGCTTATTAATTTGGACTCTAGCTCCTCAATCTCTCCCAGCAGATCCTCATTCCTAGTTCTACCTATGTCGTTGGTTCCTATGAGGGCCACGACAACTGGATCCTTCCCCCTCCCACTCCAAGCTCTTCTGAAGGCGCGAGGAGATATCCTTAACCCTGGCACCGGACAGGCAACACAGCCTTTGGGACTCCCGGTCGCGGCTACAGAGAAGAGTATCTATCCCCCTGTCTATACTGTCCCCTACCACTACCAGATCCTTTTCACTGCCCCCACTTGAATGACCTCCTGCACCACGGTGCCGTGGTTTGTTTGCTCATCCACCCTGCAGAATTTGGCCTCGTCCACACAGACAGCAAGAACCTTGTAACTGTTGGATAAGGGCAAAGGATGAGGCTCCTCCAGCATTGCACCTGGGCCTCCTTACCTGCCTGACTTGCAGTCACACCCTCTTGTCCCTGACCAGTTCTTAACCTAAGGGGTGTGACTGTCTCCTGGATCAAAGTATCCAGGTACTTCTCCCCCTCCCCGATGCCCCGTAATGTCTGCACCTCCGACTCCAGCGCAACAAATCTGAGCTGAAGTTCCTCGAGACGCAGACACTTACTGCAGATGTGGTCATCCAGGATTGCGATGCTCTCCACAAACTCCCACTTGCTGCAGTTGATGCACACCACCTAGTAGAGGTCAGCAGTTTCTAGGAGGGAGCGGGAAGAAATCAGCAGTTCCTGAGAGGGAGAGGGAAGAAATCAGGAGAGACTTATCCAGAAAGCTCTTAGTGACTGATTTGCCGCAACATTAGTAAAGGTTTGGGACTCAGGATGCTTACTTGGCCTTGAAGTTTATTACTATCTTCCTCACTGTTTTGTTTCATTTGCAGTTTTCAAAATTGTGCCCTGTTCCACTTTAATGTACAGTATATCAAAAACAGCAGTGGTCCTAGTACCAAACCATGGGGAACGCCACTGTATACCTCCTTCCAGTTCAAAAAACAGCCATTCAAAACTCTGTTTTCTATCCCTTAGTCAATTTTGTATCATTGCTCCTACTGCCCCTTTTACCCCATTGGCTTCAATTTTGAAAACAAACCTATTATGTGGTACTTTATCGAATGGCTTTTGAAAGTCCATATACACAACATCAACTTCACCGCGTTCATCCACCCTCTCTGTTAGCTCAACAAAAAACTCAATCACGTTAGTCAGACACGATTTTCCTGTGCTGGCTCTCCTTTATTAGTCCATACTTGTCCAAGTGGCTGTTAATTTTCTCCCGGATTATTGTTTCTAAATGCTTCCCCACCACCGACGTTAAACTGACTGGCCTGTAATTGCCAGGTTTATCCTTCTCCCCTTTTTTGAACAAGGGTGTAACATTTGTAATCCTCCAGTCCTCTGGCACCACCCCGTATCTAAAGAAGATTGGAAGATTGTGGCCAGCACCTCCACAATTTCTACCCGTACTTCCCTCAGCAACCTAGGATGCACCCCATCCAGACCACTTTAAGAGCTGTCAGCCTTTCTAGTAACTCACCTTTATCTATTTTTATCTCATCCAGTATCCCGGCAACCTTCTCGTTTACCATAGCTTTGGCAAAGTCCTCTTCCTTGGTAAACACTGATGTAAATTACTCATTTAGCACCTCGGACATGCATTCTGCCTCCAGCAATAGATCTCCATTTTGGTCCCTAATTGGCTCACCGCTCCTCTGACAACCCTTTTACTGTTAATATGCCTATAGTAGACCTTTGTATTCCCTTTTATGTTAGCCGCCAATCTATTTTCATACTGTCTCTTTGCCCCTCTTATTTCCCTTTTCACTTCTCTGTTTTATATTCAGCCTGATTCACCCTTGTGTTATCAAGATGACATTTGTCATCTTTCACTGCTTCTTCCATTCTATAACTCCTTCATCATCCAAGGAACTCTGGCTTTGCTTGTTCTCCCTTTCCCCCTTGTACCTAGACTGTACCCGAACCATCTCCTCTTTAAAGGCCACCCATTGCTCCATTACATTTCTGCTCGCCAGTCTTTGACTCCAATTTACCCGGGCCAGATCCCTCCTCAATTTGCTGAAATTAGCCCTCCTCCAGTTAAGTATTTTTATTCTAGATTGTTCCTTGTCCTTCTCCATAACTAAACTAAACCTTAAGATACTATGATCACTATTCCCAAGATGCTCCCCAACTGTGACATTCTCCACTTGACCCATTTCATTCCGCAGGACTAGATCCAGAATTGCCTCCTTCCTCGTTGGGCAGGAAACATACTGATCAAGAAAATTCTCCTGAACACACTTCAGAAATTCCTCCCCTTCTCTGCCCTTTACACAATTACTGCCCCATTCAAAATTGGGGTAGTTAAAGTCTCCCATTATCACTACTCTATAGTTCTTGCACCTCTCAGTAATTTCCCTGCAAATCTGCTCCTCTATCTTCTTCCCACTGTTTGGTGGCCTGTAAAATACACCAAGTAGCATAATTGCTCCTCTATTGTTTCTCAACTCCAACCAAATAGATTCTGCCTTTGATCCCTCAAGGACATTCTCTCTTTCTAGCAATGTAATATTTTCCTTAATCAATACTGCTTCCCCTCCTCCATTTTTCCTTCACTATCTTTCCTGAATACCTTGTACCCAGGAATATTAAGAATCCGATCCTCCTTTTTTTGAGCCAGGTCTCAGTTATCACTACTACATCATATTCCCACGTGGCTAATTGTGCCTGCGGCTCACCAGCCTGGTGAACCACACTTCATGCATTTACACACATGCACTCCAAACCTAACTTAGACCTCTTTGTATTTTCTATGTTCCCAGCTAATTCTGTATTACTTCAAACTCTGTCTCTCCCAGTCCTCCATGCACCTTGTTTCTAATTTTAATACTACATCTTGGTGCCCATCCCCCTGCTGAATTTGTTTCAACCCTTCCCCACAGCACTGCCCATTGTCTTGAACTATCTCCATTCTCTACCTGTTATTGTCTTGGTATTAATGCTACATTCTCTATTGTGTATTTGTGCATTGAGCTTATCTCAATTGGCTTTGTCTCAAATAATCAAAAGTACTTCAAGTAACTCCAATGCATCAGGTAATGCATCTCTCTCAGTGTATTCAGACTCATATCTAATGATAACTTGAGATACCCAACAGCAGTGCGACCTCATGGACATATACACGTATAATCTTGAAAATGTGCTGTATCTTAACCTATGCTATAGTCATACGATGTACTTAATGATTAAAATGCTGAAATGCAAGACATGGCTTAACGTATGACTTGCCTTTGGTTTTCTTCAAGCTGATACAATATACAAGAGACAGTGCCACCCATTGAAATAGTTTAAACATCACTTTACAACAAATTTGGGATTTTGATGTCATGGATATTAGATGGTGGTATTTAAATGGGGAGGTTCAGTTCAAACCATTCCAATGTACCCACCCCACAAACCTGCTATCTGAGAATCCTCTCCCTATAGACTGGCAGCTACATCCTAACTGACCAGTTGACGGGCGTCACGTATGAAAGAGAATCGGTATTTTTTGAAAAAGTATGATATATTTCCCAACGCAACATTGAAACTAAAGAGGCTTTGAGGTGAAAAGGGTTCATCCAGGTTTTGGAGTTGACAGAAATAATACCAAATCTTCAATCCATGAAATGTTATTCCGGTTTGAATGAAGCACGGTGGCATAGTGGTTAGCACTGTTGCCTCACAGCGCCAGGGACCCGGGTTCAAATCCGGCCTCGGGTGACTGTCTGTGTGGAGTTTGCACATTCTCCCCGTGTTTGCGTGGGTTTCCTCCGGGTGCTCTGGTTTCCTCCCACAGTCCAAAGATGTGCGGGTTAGGTTGATTGGCTATGATAAATTGACCCTTAGTGTTAGGGGGATTAAATATGTGGGGATAGGGTGGGATATGTGTTGGTGTAGGGGTTACGGGGATCGGGTGGGATATGTGTCAGTGCAGGCTCGATGGGCCGAAATGGCCTCTATCTGCACTGTGGGGTTTCTGTGATTTCTGTGATTCTGTGCTTCTATCCATAAACAACTTTGGATTCCTTTATTGGCCTCTTCGAGTTTGATATTGGTCTTCACAGGGCACTCCCTGATAAGTTGACAGTTCATGGTTGTAGAGTGTAGTCTAGACTGTGACCATGATGCCAACATAGAAACATAGAAACATAGAAGACAGGAGCAGGAGTAGGCAATTCGGCCCTTCGAGCCTGCTCCGCCATTCAATGAGATCATGGCTGATCATCCAAATTCAGTACCCTGTCCCTGCCTTCTCCCCATATCCCTTGATCCCTTTAACCTCAAGAAATATATCCAACTCTTTCTTGAATATATTTAATGAACTGGCCTCCACCGCTCTCTGTGGTAGAGAATTCCACAGGTTCACCACTCTCTGGGTGAAGAAATTCCTCCGCATTTCAGTCCTAAATGGCTTACCCCTATCCTTAGACTATGACCCCTGGTTCTGGACTCCTCGGCCATCAGAAACATCCTTCCTGCATCTAGTCTGTCCAGGCCTGACAGAATTTTATAGGTTTCGATAAGATCCCCTCTCAATCTTCTAAACTCCAGTGAGTATAAGCCCAATCGACACAATCTCTCCTCATACGTCATTCCTGCCATCTCAGGTATCAGCCTGGTGAATCTTCGCTGCACTCCCTCCATGGCAAGAACGTCCTTCCTCAGGTAAGGCGACCAAAACTGCACACAATACTCAAGGTGCGGCCTCACCAAGGCCCTGTACAACTGTAGCAAGACATCCTTGTTCCTGTACTCGAACCCTCTTGCTACGAAGGCCAACATACCATTTGCCTTCTTAACCGCCTGCTGCATCTGCATGCTTACCTTCAGCGACTGGTGCACAATAACACCCAGGTCTCTTTGCACTTCCCCTTCTCCCAATCTATTGCCATTCAAAAAATAATCTGCGTTCCTGTTTTTGCCACAAAAGTGGATAACCTCACATTTATCCACATTATAGTGCATTTGCCATGTCTCTGCCCAATCATCCAACCTGTCCAAATCGTACTGGAGTTTCACGACATCCTCCTGACAGCTTACCCTCCCACCCAGCTTTGTGTCGTCTGCAAATTTGGAGATATTACATCCAATTCCCTCGCCCAGATCATTAATATATATTGTGAACAGCTGGGGTCTGAGCACCGATCCTTGCGGTACCCCACTAGTCACTGCCTGCCACTCGGAAAACGATCCATTTATTCCAATTCTTTGCTTTCTGTCCGCCAACCAGTTCTCTATCCAAGTCAATACCTTGCCCCCAATCCCATGTGCCTTAATTTTGCACGCTAATCTCTTATGTGGGACCTTATCGAAAGCCTTCTGAAAGTCCAAATACACCACATCCACTTGTTCTCCCTTATCTATTTTACCAGTTACATCCTCAAAAAATTCCAGTAGATTAGTCAAGCATGGTTTACCTTTTGTAAATCCATGTTGACTTTGTCCGACCCTGTCACTGCTTTCCAAGTGCTCTGCTGTTACATCTTTTATAATAGACTCTAGCATTTTCCCCACTACCGATGTCAGGCTTACCGGTCTATAAATCCCTGCTTTTTCTCTACCACCTTTTTTGAATAGCGGGGTAACATTAGCTACCCTCCAATCCATGGGTACTGTTCCAGAGTCTATTGAGTTCTGGAAGATGACCAGCAATGCATCTACTATCTCTAGTGCCACTTCCTTAAGTACCCTGGGATGTAGAACATCAGGCCCTGGGGATTTATCGGCCTTCAGTCCCATCAATTTTCCAAACACCATTTCCCTACAAATACTGATTTCTTTCAGTTCCTCCCTTTCATCAGACCCTATGTTCCCCAGCATCTCTGGGAGGTTATTTGTGTCCTCCTTTGTGAAGACAGAACCAAAGTATGTATTTAGTTGGTCTGCCATTTCCTTGTTTCCCATTATAAATTCCCCTGATTCTGACTGCAAGGGACCTACGCTTGACTTCACCAATCTTTTTCTCTTCATATATCTATAAAAGCTTTTACAGTCAGTTTTTAGGTTCCCTGATAGCTTACTCTCATATTCTATTTTCCCTTTCTTAATTAATCCCTTTGTCCTCCTTTGTTGACTCCTAAACTGCTCCCAATCCTCAGGATTATTGCTTTTTCTGGCCAATTTATATGTCCTCTCCTTGGATCTTATGCTATCCCTAATTTCCCTTGTTAGCCACGGTTGAGTCACCTTTTTTGTTTTATTTTTATGCCAAACTGGGATGAACAACTTCTGTAGTTCATCCATTCGGTCTTTGAATGTTTGCCATTGCCTATCCACCGTCAACCCTTTGAGTGACATTCCCCAATCAATCCTACCCAACTCGCTCCTCAGACCATCGTAGTTTCCTTTATTTAAATTGAGGACCCTTGTCTCTGAGTCAAATACTTCATTCTCCATCTTAATGAAGAATTCGATCATATTATGATCGCTCTGACCCAAGGGGCCTCGTACAACAAGATTGCTAATTAATCCTTTCTTGTTACATAATACCCAGTCTAAGATGGCCTGATCTCTGGTTGGTTCCTCGACATATTGGTCCAGGAAACCATCCCGTAAACACTCCAGGAATTCCTCCTCCACAGTATTGTTACTAATTTGGTTGGCCCAATCTATATGTAGATTAAAGTCACCCATGATGACTGCTGTCCCCTTATTGCACGCTTCTTTAATTTCCCTTTTAATGCCATCCCCAACCTCCGCCTTACTGGTTGGAGGTCTATATACCACTCCCACTAATGTTTTTTTCCCCTTAGTATTTCTCAATCCTACCCATAAAGATTCCACATCATCAGAGCTAATATCCTTCATTACAATTGTATTAATCCCTTCTTTAACCAGTAATGCTACCCCACCTCCCTTTCCTTTTTGCCTATCTTTCCTGAATTTCGAATACCCCTGGATGTTGAGTTCCCAGTCTTGACCATCCTTGAGCCACGTTTCTGTAATCAAATCATATTCGTTTACCTCTATTTGTGCAGCCAATTCATCCACCTTATTACAAATGCTCCTCGCATTTAGACACAAAGGCCTAGAAATTGAGTTTGCGCTGCGCCAGGGCTTTAGCGCCGGAAGTTAGCGCCGGCACTAAGTCCCTTTGCGCGCGCCAAAAATTCAGTAGCGCCGCGCCCAAACGGCTGCCAGCGCTACTGAAGGGTTTTAGCGCCTGAAAACTGGCGCAACGCGCCGCATTGCGGCGCTATTCCGGCGCTGCAGCGCCCGCTGTGGTGCGGCAGGCTCGGGAAGTGCAGGCCTCCTCCTTCCGTTAAGGAGGAGCTGCCTGCACCCGGCCGCGGCCCGCGCAAATCTCTTCAAAAATGAGCCCGGCACCTCGGACAAGTGCCGGGCTTGCATCTGTTCCGGAGGGGGGGGGGGAGAAGTCCGGGGAGGGAGCTGCGGGCAGGCGGCCGGCGGGAAAGCGGCCGGCCGCCGCGGGGCCTTTAATGCGCCGGCGCAAACACATGTTGGACTCTGTTGCCAGAGTCTTAGTTGCGGCTGCCACGGGCGAGGCGGCCGCAACTGAATTTCGGCGCTGGGGCCCGTCGGAATGGCAACCGGGACGCTGCACACACCGATGACGTCATCGGTGCCGGCGCAGCGCTACCGGTGCAACGCCGCTTTAGGGCCCCAGGGAATTTTTGAACTGGCCATAACTCTGGCGCTAGTCCCTCTAGCGCCTCAAAAGCGGCGCTAAGGCTAGTGAATTTCTAGGCCAAAGCCTTCAGGCTTGTTTTTTTAACGCTCTTAGACCTATTAGAATTATTATTTACTGTGGCCACGTTTGATTTAAACCGTTGATTTCTCTGACTGCCACTTTTGTTTTTCTCCTTCCTATCTTTTGCTTTTATCCCTGTTTCCCTTTCCTCTGTCTCCCTGCTCAGGTTCCCAATCCCCTGCCATTTTAGTTTAAACCCCCCAGAACAGTGCTAGCAAACCTCCCCGCAAGGATATTTGTCCCGCTTTGGTTCAGGTGCAACCCATCTGACTTGTACAAGTCCCACCTTTCCCAGAAGCAGGCCCAGTTATCCAGGAAACTAAAGCCCTCCCTCCTGCACCAACTCTTTAGCCACGCATTCATCTGTTCTATCCTCCTATTCCTATACTCACTAGCACGTGGCACCGGGAGTAATCCAGAGATTACAACCTTTGAGGTCCTACTCTTTAATCTGCTACCTAGCTCCCTAAATTCTTGCTGCAGGACCTCATCCCTCTTCCTACCTATGTCCTTGGTCCAAATGTGAACCACGATCTCTGACTGTTCACCCTCCCCCTTCAGAATGCCCTGCAGCCGTTCAGTGACATCCTTTACCCTGGCACCAGGGAGGCAACAAACCATCCTGGAGTCACGTCTATGGCCACAGAAATGCCTATCTGTTCCCCTTACGATAAAATCCGCTACCACTATTGCTCTCCCACTCTTTTTTCTCCCTTCCTGAGTAGCAGAAGCATCCCTGGTGCCAGGAAGTTGGCTGCTGCTGCCTTCCTCTGGTGAGTCATCCCCCTCAACAGTATCAAAATTGGTATACCTGTTTGAAAGGGAGATGGCCACAGGGGTCCCCTGCACTACCTGCCTGCTTCTATTGCTCTGCCTGGTGGTCACCCATTTCCCTTCTGCCTGTGCAGCCCTAACCTGCGGCATGACCAACTCATCAAATGTGTAATCCACGACCCTCTTAGCATCGTGAATGCTCCACAGCCCATCCATCCGCAGCTGCAGCGCCTCAATACGGCCCGTTAGTAGCTGCAGCTGGATGCATTTCTGGCACACGTGGTCGTCAGGGACACTGGCAGCGTCCCTGAATTCCCACATAGAGTAAGAGGAGCATATCACGGGGCTGGGCTCTACTGGCATGACTTACCCCCTTTAATTAATTTAAATTAATTCAATACCACAAGTTAAAGATATACTCTAGGGCGCTTATTTACCAACTGTCCCCACTACACCACAGAGACCCTAGAAAATATAAACCACAGAATTTAAGCTTGTAATGAAAAGGAGAAAGAAGTACTCACCAACCAATCACTTACCTGCTTCCTGGTGACGTCACACTTGGATTACTTTTTACCTCTCTCCCCTGCTGCTGAATTGGTTCGCCTCACTGCTCCCTCGCAGGTCTGATGCTCTGGTCGGGTCTCGCTGAATCAGCCAGTTTTATACCTCGCCTCACTGCTCCCTCGCAGGTCTGATACTCTGGTCGGGCCTCGCTGAATCAGCCGGTTTTATACCTCGCCTCACTGCTCCCTCGCAGGTCCGATGCTCTGGTCGGGCCGCGCTGAATCAGCCGGTTTTATACCTCGCCTCACTGCTCCCTCGCAGGTCTGATACTCTGGTCGGGCCTCGCTGAATCAGCCCGTTTTATACCTCGCCTCACTGCTCCCTCGCAGGTCCGATGCTCTGGTCGGGCCTCGCTGAATCAGCCGGTTTTATACCTCGCCTCACTGCTCTCTTGCAGGCCCGATGCTCTGGTCGGGCCTCGCTGAATCAGCCGGTTTTATACCTCGCCTCACTGCTCCCTCGCAGGTCCGATGCTCTGGTCGGGCCTCACTGAATCAGCCGGTTTTATACCTCGCCTCACTGCTCCCTCACAGGTCCGATGCTCTGGTCGGGCCTCGCTGAATCAGCCGGTTTTATACCTCGCCTCACTGCTCCCTCGCAGGCCCAAGGCCCCAAGTTTTTTTGGCTATGCCCCATAAACTGGGTATAAAGAACAAATCTTGACTTAGGGAATGGGTTTGCACCCATAACTCCATGCAAATGTTTCTAAGCAAACAATAGCACAAGAGGAATGTGAATGTTTGATGTTAGACATTAGGGAAAACACAGAACTGAAATTGTATTCCGGAAGCGATTGCATTAATCCTCACAAGTGGAAGTTTGTGCTCCTTAATTTAATATTAATAGCCCTTGAAGTCCCACAAGTTGGGAACTGGCCTTGTCATTTCTTGCACATGGTGCCATGGTTTCACATGAGCCTATGACCTCGGGGTCTGGGTTGAAGTCCATGGGCTGAAAGCCTCCTCTATCTGCTGGCTCCAGGACTCTTATCTGAAATGCCCACTTTACATTTCCGAGGGGTAAGAATTCCTCTGGTCACTGCATTCATTATTTGCAACAACTAGCACACAGAGGAAATCTTCCTCCAAACTGAGTATGGGACACATCATGAAACTCTCCCTAACAGGAATTATCACTGAATTGGAAAACTCACTCAAAGAGCTGTTGTGGGAATTGGAAAAACATCACACTGGTGCTTTCTTGAGCTTGTTTCACTGCACAGTCTGAGATTGACAGTTCGTGAGATTATTCCATCCCCAGGTCAGTCAGCGGAGTTCCAACATGTTCGTGCATTTTCCTACTACAGCTTGTTGCAGTTTACATCACACTTCTGCAGTTCACAAAGCTGAGAATTGAAATGTTTTATCTAGATGTGGCAGGGGAAGGGGCATGGGTTGATGAGGAGTTTTGTCACAGCTAAGAAGCCTCGGAAGAACACTGAATGGGTTAAAACTAGGTACCCCTCTAGAAACAAGCAAATCGCCCCGCTAAAACGGAACTTGAGGCACTCAACTTGGAACTTAAAAAAAACCAAATGATTTCTTTACACTTAGTACTACAACTTGGCAAAGTGTATTTTGTTTGTGGTGGTAAAATATTCAAGCGGTGCTGAAGATCTGAGACTGGAAAATAATTACAATCATGCTGCCTTTGGAAATAAAGGAGGAGAAATTGGGTATCGCCCCGCTCGGGGCGCTAGAATTGGCGAAGCGCAAATTTTATCGCCAGGCACAACTTATCGACACCTCCAGAGATATGGGCCTAGAAATTGGGTTTTGGCTTAGCCAGGGCTTTAGCACCGGAAATTAGTGCCGGCGCTAAGTCCCCTGCGCGCGCCAAAAATTCAGTGGCGCCGCGCCCAAACGGCTGCCGGCGCTACTGAAGGGTCTTAGCGCCTGGAAAAGGGCGCTAACTGCCGTTTCGCGCCGCAATTCCGGCGCTGCGGCACCCGATGCGGTGCGGCAGGCTGGGGAAGTGCAGGCCTCCTCCTTCCGTTAAGGAGGAGCTGCCTGCACCCGGCCGCGGCCCGCGCAAATCTGCTTAAAAATGAGCCCGGCACCTCGGACAAGTGCCGGGCTTGCATCTGTTCCGGGGGGGGGAGGGAGAGAAGTCCGGGGAGGGAGCTGCGGGCAGGCGGCCGGCGGGAAAGCGGCCGGCCGCCGCGGGGCCTTTAATGCGCCGGCTTTAACTGCAGTAAGGCACCTCTGACAAAACGCTGGTTGCGGCTGCCACGGGCGAGGCGGCCGCAACTCAATTTCGGAGTTCGGGCGGGTTACCACGGCAACCGGGATGCTGCGCACACCGATGACGTCATCGGTGCCGGCGCAGCGCTACCGCAGCAACGCCGATTTAGGGCCCCAGGGAATTTCACTACTGGCCATAACTCCAGCGCAAGGCCCTCTAGCGCCTCAAATGAGGTGCTAAGGCTACTGAATTTTCAGCCGTTGGGGTTGCTGTGCCCCTGAAGGTGTTTGCGGAGTTAAATCAGGCGCTGCACGGGACTCCTAAGGCGCTGACCTGGCGGCGCTACTCAATATCTGGGCGGACGGGTGCAGCGCAGGTGCTGTCAATAATCGATGACCACGAGACATGCTGGCGCCGGCCAGCTCTTAAAGGGGCGGGTCCTCTAGGTTCAACAGCCACACTCATCGCCCTGTAGGCCTCAAATTCAGCGCTGTGCAATCTGAGGCGTTGCAAACGTTGACCAGATGGAGAGGGTGAGGCAGAGAGCGGAGCGCTTTTCCCAAAGGGCATTGGATGCTTTGGTTGACACAGTGGAGCACCGGCGAGCAGTGCTGTACCCTGACAATGGCAAGAGGCCTCCTCAGAACGAGTACCGCAGAGCTTGGAGGGAAGTTTGTCAAAGAGTCAACTCCAACAATGAGGCACCCAGGACTCCTGTACAATGCAGGAAGAAGTTCAACGATCTCACTCGGGTCGTTAGGGTGAGTGGCTTGTTGGCAATCTTCTTCATCCCTCCATCTGCACCTGACTTTATGGCCAGAGGGTGCGCGATGCCCCAGTGGCCATCTGTCAGCCAGCACCCATGGCCCTTTCTGGGAACGCACACGCACATTCAACTCAGGTGATCATGTAAGGGCTGATCTACCATGGGGGGGCATGAGATGACAACTCAGGGCATCATGTAAGGGCTGATCCACCATGGGGGGGCATGAGATGACAACTCAGGGAAGCATGTTTCAGAACTTCCTGTCCTTTCTCCTGCAGGGCAAGCTGGCCAGGAACCAGAGGGAACAGATTCGTACTGGAGGGGGCCCTCCTCAACTGCAGGAACTCACGGAACTGGAGGAAAGAGTCCACCAGATTGTTGGAGGCCGGATGAGTGGTCCTGTCACCACTAGAGCTGCCGACCCCATTGTGCACAGCGATGGTAAGGTCATCACCTTTTTGAACTCTCTCCTTCCACTTGTTCCCCCCACCAGCATGCTTTTTCAGTCTGGACCCATGTCAGAGCATTGCAGCACTCTTGCATCCCTTGCTGCCACCCTGGCCTTTCACTAAGTCCACTCTTCAACCTCCCTGCTTTCAGATGCTGCATCACCAGCTCGGGAGCCGGGCCATCTAGCTGCCAGAGACACTGACTCCGGAGGCGATGAGCAGGAGGAAGCCGGACCATCCGTCCCAGCCTCAGGCGAGCCAGCCCATCTGCAGACTGGGGATAGCGCTTCCCTGGAAGGGAGCGGGGGGGATGGGTCTGAGGAGGAGCCAGTTGCAGGAACCAGCGGCCTCCAGCAGCACAAGGGGGGTAAGGAAGTTCGGGAGCCATCTCCCCGGAGGGCGCGTCAGGCCATGATGACTGCTGCACAGAGCGCAGAAAAGGTGCGTTCCCTCACAGAAAGGAGCGCCCAGGCTCGACTCAGGCACACTGAGCTGATGGCTGCAGTTGCAAGGATGCCTGAAGCCATCGAGACACTGGCAAGGAGTGTGCAAGACTTCGGGGCAGCACAGGAAAGGAGTGCCCAGGGCTTCGGGGCAGCCCTAGAAAGGAGTGCCCAGGGCTTTGGGGCAGCCCTGGAAAAGACTGCCCAGGGCGTAGGGACATCACTGGAAAGGACTGTGTAGGGCATCGCGACATCACTGGAAAGGACTGTCCAGGGCTTCACCGATGCACTGGCACCTGCCACGCAAGTGCTGAGTGCTGCCATGCAGTCTCTCACTGGCCTCATGCAGAGGCAGATTGAGGCCACAGAAGCACTGACTGCTGCCACCCTCCATGGATCAGGCAGGATTACCCGGGGCCCTTGCAGCACCACAGCAGGCCAGCAATCTGTGGACCAGCCGATGGGTCTGCATGCTGCGGTGCTGCCCCGTCAGAGTGCCAGTGTGTCGGCCGACCACGGAGCAGGTGTCTGCTCTCAGGATGTCAGCATTCCTGATGCCAACGCTGGCACATCTCCACTGAGCTGCCATCACCTGCAGGACAGACTGCTTCCACCCATGCCCATTTGGAGCAGTCAGCATCCGGCCCCTCCAAGCCCAGAGTCCGTCCAGGCCATCCCTCGGGCATCAGCGCTTTCGGACAGTCAGCAGGCGTCCCCCAGCCTTCATACAGCCACTGGGGTCCCATTACGGAGGAGCTGCATGGAGGGAAGGGGCCGTTCTCGCAAGAGAAGTAGATCACCATCAAAGGGGAAAGAGTAGAAGGGGCTGCAGAAACATCCTATTTCTAGAAATCAAGGCCGTGGATGCTGGTCTGATTGTTAGTCATGTTTTGGATAGTCTCCCGGGTGTGCGAGTCACGTGTTCTGAATGTTAGTCATGTTTTGGATAGTCTCCCGGGTGTGCGAGTCACTCATGTGTTAGTTTGTTAGTTAAGCTTTCAGTTGTCATTGCTTTGTCATGCTGGAAGGAAGCACAGTTTTCAAAATAAACAAAGAATTTTAATGTCATTGACCATGTCTGCTATTTACAATCATTGTGGCCTTCATAGGCTTTGGGTTATCCGAATGGTTCCATTCGTGGTCTTCGAATGGCACCAAGCAGTCCGTGAGAGGGGCCTAGAACCGACTCCTTATCAGCTTCAGACGGACGGCCCTTCCACTTTCTCGGACCCTCCCATCTTGGTCCTCCTCCTCCTTCTCCTCCTCCTCCTCCTGCTCCTCCTCCTGCTCCTCCTCCTCCTCTGCTGGTCCTTCAATGTCTGCTGGCATTGGCTGGGTGCGCAGGATGGCGAGGTTATGGAGCATGCAGCAGACAACGATGAAGTGGGAGGCTCTCTCTGGTGAGCACTGCAAGGCTCCTCCCGAATTGTCCAAACAGCGGAACTGCTGCTTGAGCACGCCGATTGTGTGCTCCACAATGTTCCTCGTCGCCTGATGGCTGATGTTGTAGTGCTCTTCTGCAGGGGTGCTGGGCGTACGGAGCGGGGTCATCAGCCATGGGCACAGTGGATAGCCCTTGTCGCCAAGAAGCCAGCCTTCTGGGTGAGCCTGGGCCTCAAAAAGGTCAGCGACTGAAGTCTGGCGCATGATGAAAGCGTCGTGGCTGCTGCCTGGGAACTGTGCATTGATCGCCAGGATCAGCTGCCGGTGGTCACAGACCAGCTGCACATTCAAGGAGTGGAACCCCTTGCAGTTGCGGAACTCCTCAGGATTCTGTACAGGCGCCCGCAAAGCCATGTGCGTGACGTCAATGGCGCCCTGCACCATGGGGAAGTCCGCTATTGCCGCGAAGCCCTCTGCACGCTCCCGCTGCTTCTCCGGTGTCACATTGAAGGATATGTACTGACTGTAGTGTATGTAACCTGTACCACCTTAAGAGGATACCTTAAGGTGATGGACTACTTTTTGATGGCTCCTGTACATTGTGGTACCGGTGGTGACCACACCGGTATATAAGCCCTGTGGAGCAAAGTGTATTCCAGTTCAGCCCTGACCCTCAATTACTAAAGACCTGTTTAATTATTTCTGTAGTCTGTGTCCAGTTATTCAGCATAACTACATTTGGAAACACAGACTCAACAGTGGCGACGAGGATGGGATGGCCAGCACATGGCAACCCACTGTTACCAGCATTCTCAGCCAGACGAGAACAGCTGTCCGTCTGTCAAGGAACATTGATGTATGGAACAAGGGTGATTATTCCTCCTAAATTAAGGGAGAGGGTTCTGAAGGAATTGCATGAAGGTCATCTGGGGGGAGTCAAGATGAAAAGCCTTGCTAGGGCTTATGTGTGGTGGCCAGGTATCGACAAACAAATAGAGGATCTGACTAAAAGCTGCTCAGGGTGCCAAAAGTTCAAAACGCACCTCCAATTGCACCGCTGCACCCGTGGGAATGGCCTTCAACCCCATGGCAACGTGTGCATATCGACTTTGCAGGTCCATTCATGGATTCCATGTTTTTGATAGCAGTAGACGCACATTCTAAATGGCCAGAAGTGATTAAGATGTCGACCACTACCTCTGAAAAGACGATCGCAGTTCTAAGAACCATATTTGCAAGGAATGGGTTGCCGGAACAAATATGTTCAGACAACGGACCACAGTTCGTGTCAGAAGAATTCCAGAAATTCATGATAAAGAATGTGGTGAAACACTATACATCTGCCCCATATCATCCGGCTACAAATGGGTTGGCTGAGAGATTTGTACAAACGTTCAAAAAGGCGATAAAGGCCATGAGCGAAGACCATATTCCACTACAACACAAGGTGGACAATTTCCTGATGGCATATCGAAACGCAACGCATGCAGTGACAAATCAAAGCCCTGCCATAATGTTCTATGACAGGAGGTTGCGGTCCCGGTTGGATTTGTTAAAACCCAATGTGCGTAGGGAAGTCGAAAACAAGCAATTCCAGCACGTAAATAACAAGGCCACTCGGAGTTTCGAAATAGGACAACCAGTGTTGGCCAGGGACTATAGGAATGATAAATGGCAATCCGGAACAATTTGTGCCCGACAAGGATCCTTGATGTACACAGTAGACGTTGGAGAGAACGTAATACGACGTCATGCTGACCAACTTGTGGAATCGAGAACAAGGGTCGACCCCATGTCTACGGCAGAGACACCAGAAGTTATTGAGCCTGTAGCATCTACCTCAGACTCGAACGTACATGATGATGTTCAATCCATAGGAGATCAAATGGATGAGTCACCCCAGCAATGAGAACCAGAGAACCCTGAAAGGCGTTATCCGGCCCGGATCAGGAGGCCTCCTCAGAGACTGAATCTTTGAACAGTTTTGTGTGAAAGTTGTATATATGTTATCCATGTAATGTTTAAATTGGGGTGTACACTGTTAAGCTAAAAGGGGAGGAATTGTAGTGTATGTAACCTGTACCACCTTAAGAGGATACCTTAAGGTGATGGACTACTTTTTGATGGCTCCTGTACATTGTAGTACCGGTGGTGACCACACCGGTATATAAACCCTGTGGAGCAAAGTGTATTCCAGTTCAGCCCTGACCCTCAATTACTAAAGACCTGTTTAATTATTTCTGTAGTCTGTGTCCAGTTATTCAGCATAACTACATTTGGAAACACAGACTCAACACTGACGCCGCCTTTTAAACAGGGCATCTGTAACCTGCTGGATGCAGCTATGCACCGCAAACTGGGATATGTTGGCAATGTCCCCAGTTGCTGACTGGAAGGAGCCGGTCACATAGAAATTCAATGCCACTGTTACCTTCACAGCCACCGACAGAGAGGTCCTGAACCTTATCTGCGGCTGCAGATCTTCCTGAAGCAGGTGGCACAGCTCAGTCACCACCTCCTTTCGGAATCGCAGCCTCCTAACACACTGCTCCTCCGACATGTTGAGGTAAGAGAACTGCTGCCTGAATACCCTGGCAGCGTAAGGTCTGGTGTGGCGACGTCTGTTGGCCCTCCTCTGTCTGGCCATTCCTGGCCCTCTCTCCCTCCGTCCCTGTGCCCTTTCCAGATGGTCGAGCAGCAGGACGTTCCCCTCCAAAGCAGCCACCATAATAATAGGTCAGCAGAAATTAAATAGGGTGTAAACGCTCACCAGCAGCAGGGTGATGGTATGAAGGCTGAAGGTCCTCTGGCAGCGCTGGGTCACTAGTGAAATGACTCAGAGTTCAACTTTGCAACTCTGTGTAAATCTCAAATAAGTTGTGCTCCCAAAATGGCTGCCACTTTTATACCAGTGCAGTCCCCTTTAAATAGCGCCCCCCTAAGCCCGAGAGCCACTGGGGAACATTCCAGGAAGCTGTCCTTATTAGCGCCGGGCGGAACAGAGGGCGGCGTAACTGAATTTCTGGTCCGGGGCGCCAAAAAGGCGTTGCACACTGAAATGGCGTCATGATCTTCCTGCGCCCGCGAGCAGGCGCTAAGATTTAGCGCTGACGCTAAAAGCCCACTCAATATGGCAAGAGGCGCTGGGTTCACTGCGTCCGGCCGAAAATTGGGTAACGCCCCAATTCTCGGCCTCTTTAGGCGCTAATCGCTGGCGCTAGCAACCGAATTTCTCCCCCAAAGAGTTTAATTCTCTGCAGCACTGACTTTTAAAAGAGGGTGCTGTCAGTCACAACAACAGCACATTCAGACTTGCTGTACGTAAGTCAATTCAAAGAAGCATTGCAGCGAATTGAAAAGCTTCAATTGATTTAAATCTCAAATCTCATCTACATGAATTAGGACACAATCCTCTAACTTTGCAATTCTCCAACTCCCTTTAAAAAGAAAGAAGATATTTATAGTGCCTTTCACAACCTCAGGACATCCCAAAGTGCTTCACAGCCAATGAAATATTTTTGAAGTGTAGTCACTGTTGTAATGTAGTAAACGTGGCAGCCAATTTGTGCACAGCAAGCTCCCACAAAGCAATGTGATAATGACCAGATAATCTGTTTTACTCTTTTACTTACTTTTTGTGCATTTAATGGTGATATAATGCATCCTGTGGATTTATAAAAGCTGCCACAATCAATTTAATGTATAATAAACTTGCACAGTTTCTGATACCATCAACTCATAGTTGTGATTCTTCCAATCAAGTGCATATGAATTCTGCTAAATACATTTGAGCCGAAGTGGATCGAGGCTACTTAGCTTTAATTTTAAATGTATGACTAATTGTTAAACAAAAGTTTTCCCAATTTCCAACTGCTCCCTGAAGTGACAGCGCCATATCTATGTCTAACTACATGGGTAGACCAGCTCCAGCATTGAAGAACTTTCATCCTTAGGAGCAGCAACTCTGTTAAAACAAGCCAAAACCAGCTGTTGATTGATTACATAATGGTAAATGGTCAGTGCCATTTGCCTGATGTAGGCAGCTGCCTGTGATAAGCAAGGACGGTGTCAGTGATGGGGACTGTACTCTAATTCAGTTCAGAGGGAGTCACTGGTCTAGAAATTGGTCTCGGGCAGTGGTGCAATACGGGTGGTCTTGAATCGGCCGACTGTTATAGGCAGCCCCTGATATTCAGTTCCATTGACTGTAGTGTAACTGAATATCAGGCACAGCGTATAACGGGCAGCCGATCCGATACCACCCGTACTCCACCACCGCCCGAGACCAATCTCTAGGCCACTATCTCAAAACAACACATATATGTATACACACACATAAAGTTAGGGCAGCACGTGCTTAAAACACACAATAGGTTACAAGTTATCTTCCTCTACTTTCTTTGGCATGTCTTGTAGATAACCTTAAATCCACAGAATATAACTGATTCAAAGAAACACTTGCGGCAAGATCAAAGATTGAAGTATTTGTCGTAATCTTATTGTTAGCTAAGTGAAGGACTACAAAGGGTGGACACTTTAGCGAGCGACTGTGAACAGGGCAGACCCCGTGCTGCACACTTCTACAGAGATTTAAAATAGACAGACAGATTGTAGGTGGGAGCAGGTGGGGGGTCTTACTCTACCAGTTGGTCTATTAAGGGATCAGCCTTTCAGCCTATGATGTGACTCTCCTTCCTCTGGGGTGCCCCTGTGAGCTAGCAAGCTTTTTGGGAAGCTCATCAATGACACACACACGAGCAAAGTTTCACTTATTCAAAGTTTATTCCTCCAAATAAGGTAAAGAATCAAGAGAACTTGAGTCGGGGAGACAGGGTCTGTCGAGTATAAGCCTCTTGAGCTCAAACTTTCCTGAATCAAATCCAAAGTTCTGTTAAAATTTGCCACTTTTTCTAATTTTCCTAGACTACAAATTACTAATCTAAATACCCTTATAACTCTCTAAACCACAAGTCTAGCCAATGGGTAAGGTTATATATTGAGACGCACTCGCTGGCCTCAGTTTCAGGCCAGGGGTATTTTAATGCATGAAGAGAGTGCGGAGTGTGTTACGTCGGTGTATAAGAAGACACAGACTGCGGAGAACGGTACAATAGGTGTTTACTCAACGTGGCTCAGACTGCAACTGATCTGTACAGATTACTACTCAGCATTATATACAGGTGTGGTCACTGCCGGTACTACAGTATACATGAGCTGTAAGAAGTACTTCCCCCCTTATAAAGGTACATACATTACAATTCCTTCCCTTTTAGATTAACAGTACCATAACACTCATTTAACAATTAAATATCAAACTAATTACAATTAGCACTTTTAACATGCAAAATTAGCTGAAAATAGTCTATTTATAAATTCAGTCTTTGGGGAGGCTTCCTGATCCTTTCTGGATAGCGCCTTTCCCGAGTGCCTTGCTCTTGGTGCGGAGGCGATTCTGGCCCCCTGTCGTCGGTTGGTTCATCAGCTTCCGATGCTACTGTTTCTGGGGTAGATGCTACCTGTACGTCGGGTTCATCACCAGGTACGTATGGGCGAGGCATGGGGTTGACTTGTTCCTGTGACTCTAGGATCTGGTCAGCATGGCGTCTCACGATGCTCTCCCCAATGTCCACTGTGTACACTAGTGGCCCCTGCCGTGTGCATATCGTTCCTGGCTGCGATTTTTCTGTTCGATAGTCGTGGGCCAAGACTGGTTGCCCTACATTGAAGCTCCTTGTTGGCTTCTCATGGATGTGCTGGAATTGCTTGCTCTCAACATCTCTTCGCACGTTTGGTCTGAGCAAATCCAGGCGAGATCTTAACCTTCGGTTAAAGAACATCATGGCTGGGGCCTGGTTGGTGGCTGCATGTGTCGCATTCCGGTAGGCGAACAGGAAATTGTCCACCTTGTGCTGCAGCGGAATGTTGTCATTGTACATAGCCTTTATTGCCTTCTTAAAGGTTTGAACGAACCTCTCAGCCAATCCATTTGTGGCTGGATGATACGGGGCGGATGTGTAATGCCTTACCCCATTCTTTTTCAGGAACCTCCGGAATTCTTCGGACACAAACTGTGGTCCGTTGTCGGAGCAAATCTGTTCTGGCAAGCCATTCCTGGCAAAAATGGTCCGTAGGACTGCAATCGTTTTCTCCGTGGTGGTGGAGGACATTTTGATGACCTCAGGCCATTTCGAGTGCGCATCCACAGCTATTAAAAACATTGAGTCCATGAATGGACCAGCAAAATCAATATGCACCCGTTACCATGGAGATGAGGGCCACTCCCATGGGTGTAGAGGGGCCTGTGGTGGTGCATTTTGGACTTTCTGGCATCCTGAGCAGCTCTTGGTCAGGTCCTCGATTTGTTTATCGATTCCCGGCCACCACACATAAGCCCTGGCTAGGCTTTTCATTTTTACCCCTCCCAGATGACCCTCATGAAGCTCATTGAGCACTCTATCCCTTAACTTGGGTGGAATTACCACTCGGGATCCACACATCAAGGTCCCCCGGCACACTGACAGCTGTTCTCTCCTTGTCGAGAATGCTGGCAACAGTGAGTCGCCATGTGCTGGCCATCCCTTCACCGTCAAATCATATACCCGAGACAGTGTCGGGTCATTTCGGGTTTCCTTTTCGATACAAGCGTTAGTTACCGGTAGGTATTCAACTATAGTCGAATGGAATATTTTGACAGGATCCACTGCTGGTGCTTCCTCCGCAGTAGGCAGTGGCAGGCGTGATAGCCCATCAGCATTTCCATGCTGTTTCGTGCCCTTATATTCAATCTCATAGTGGTGCGCCCCTCGAAAAAGTGACCATCTTTGTAGTCGTTGCGCAGTCATCACCGGAACGCCCTTCTTCGGATTAAAAATGGAGACAAGAGGCTGCTGATCTGTCAGCAAGGTGAATTTCTGCCCGTGCAGATAGTGATTGAACTTTTTCACTCCCCACACTAGGCTGAGGGCCTCCCTGTCAATCTGGGCGTAGTTACGCTCGGCTGAGGTTAGTGATCGTGACGCAAATGCTCTTGGCCTCTCTGAGCCGTCCGAGAATTTGTGCGACAGCACCGCTCCAATGCCGTAGGGTGATGCATCACACGCCAACTGAATTGGTAATGCTGGGTTGTAATGGGCCAATACCTCTTTCGATGTGATTAGTGTTTTGCTCTTCTGGAAAGCTCGTCTACATTCGTCACTCCACTTCCATGGCACCCCAGTTTGCAGTAAGGTGTTCAGTGGGTGTAGTATTGTAGACAAATTTGGCAAGAACTTATGGTAATAGTTTACCAGCCGAGGAACGACCTCAGTGATGCGCCTCAATAACTTCAAGGCTCAAAGTTAACTGGATAAAACTAGGCTTTTATTAGCAAAGAAAGATGCCTGTGTCTTCACCTAGCATTCTGCTGTTCTGCTGCAAGACAAGCCTGGGCTTGTCTTAAGTAGGGCCAGGTATGGGCGGAGCGGACACACCCAGTGGGGAGAAAGGGGGCGGTGCACTATATACAATACAAGGTAAAAACACAGGAGCAGGCAATACAATATATGTAGTTAAATACAGAGGCCTAGAAATTCAGTGGCCTGCGCCACCAATTTGCACCCAAAGAGGGCTTTTGCGCCACTGTGCAAACCTACCGCAATATTTAGCGGGGAGCTAATGGCGGTGTTAGCCAGTAGCGCTGCGCCGCCACTGGTGACGTCATCGGTGTGCGCAGCGCCCCGCTATCGCCCCGCTGGCCATATTTGGTCGCTGCCACCTCCCCCGCGCCGGCCGCAAACGGCGACCCGTACACGGGGCCTACCTGTGCCGGTAGTGGGGCGAGTTAAGGTGGAGGTGCGGCCGGCCGCTTTTTCGGCGGCCGCCTGCCCGCACCTCCATCCCCGCCCTCCTACACCGCCCCCCCCCGTGGCATTGACGGCTGTTTCCAGAGAGCCCGGCACTTCTCCTTGGTGCCGGGCTCATTTGCCGGCACTCGCGAGCGGGGATCGCGCTGTTGCAGGCACCTCCCCCTTAAGAGTGAGAGGAAGGCCTGCAGTACCGCAGGTTGCCGTGCCGCAGCGGGTGGCGCTGCGGCACTTTGCACGCCGATATTCAGTTTCAGCACCCAAAGCGGGGCGCCGAAACCCTTGTTTAGCGGCCGGCTTCCACTTGGGGCGCTGAAACTGAATATCCCGCTGGCGCAAGTGGCTCCGTGCGCAGCGGTAATTCCGGCGCCCAGGTGAGCTGGGCGCCCCAAACTGAATTTCTAGGCCAGAGTCTGATGAATGACATATTTCATCACACTCAGTTGTGACACATTTCCCGGTGCTGGAGCCTTGACTGCTGCCTCAATCTTCTCTGGGGACTTATGTAACCCCTCTTTATCGATAACGTGGCCACAATACTGTTAAGTATGTGTATTGTATTGAACAATTAACACAAAGACTTAAACGTATAACTCAAACAGGTCTTTACTGGTTGGAGGTAGGGACTATACATAGGTCTTTACTTCATGCCCACAGGCGGGAACTGAGGGGGATCAGTACCCACAGTACTATTTATACCCCTATGGCCAGGAGTGGTACTGCGTATCACTACGCCCAACAAGTAGTGCAGTCCTGTCCATAGGTTCAAAGTAGCACACATATTACATACACAACATTCCTCCCTTCCTAGCTTTACAGTCATCTCCCCATTTAACATAACGTAATAACATATATAACTTCAGGTTCACATAACAGAATAACATAGATACATAGATAACTTCATGTCAAAACAGATCACAGATTCAGTCTCTGCGGAAAACAGTTCACAGATTCAATCTCTGTGGTGTAGTCGGTTCACCTTGCTGGAGTGACTCATTCAATAGTCCTTCCATGGATTTAACAGTTTGAACTTCCGAACTGAATTGGCTCTGTTCGGAGGGACCACGTGTGTGATCTGGTAGAGGTGATAATGGTTCAGATGGGTCATCTTCTGTTTTTACTTTTCCTTTTCTGCTTCTTGGAGACTCTCTGGGCTCCATTGTCAGCTGCCACAGCTGCCAGCTGCATGCGCAGTTCCTCCTTCTCTTCCTCCTGTTTCCGTCGTAGAGCCAGCTTCTCCCGATGTTCCGTAGACTTTTGGTGCTCCTCCATGATTTCTGCACTTTGGGAGTCGAAGTTACAAGCTGGGCAGGACAGGACATCGTAATATTCGGTGTCGTCCTGAGCTAGACCAGTGAGAGGGTCGTCTATTTCCTCCATACCCAGCTGGACGTTAGCCAGCTCTTGTTCCAAATCCAGACATCTTTCCTGAAGAGACTTCTTCATGTGTACCTCTGCATCCAGCTTTTTCTGGGCTTTCAGCAAGTCGTTTACTAGTGACCTCATTTGTGATTTTAATACTTCAACTTCCTTTGGAGATTGATTGATCGGACTATGCAATCCCTCTACCGGAGCAGCTGTTTCAGCGGTCTGTTGTTCTACGTTGACGTGAGTCAGCGTACTTTTGGCATCCAAGGGCTGCTCTGTTGCAGTCATCTCAGTCTGTGTTGCCACCTCAGCTCTTCCAATAACCTTTGAGAGCTCCGAACCCCTTTCGTTTGAATATTGAAGTTCATGTTCAAGTTTTTCCCATTTCAGAGTCCTGTCCTTCAGCATATGCAGGAGTTGGCTGACCGTTAACTCCTCTGACATCAGACGTTTTGTGTGCTCCTGCTCCATTTTCTCCATCAGCTGCTTCTGTTGTCTTTCCAGATTCTCCAACTCTATATCAAAGAACTCTTTCGTTGCATTCAACTCTTGCTCAAAACGGCGAAGCATTTGTTCTAATTGCTGTTGTAGTTTGAAATGGAGTTGAGTTCGAGCCCGGTGTCCCTCAGAAATGGGCACATCAGTAGACTTGCCAGACTCAGAATCCACAGTTAAACTATGTTGTTGTTGCTCAGTGGAATTCTGTGCTGAAACTTTGTCTTTTGCACCTGAGTTGGGCTTACCATCATCCGTTCCAGAGTCTGGGCCGACTATCTTCACCGAGTTCTCACTCGTTATTGTTTGTAGGAAATGCCAGTCCATATTCATTTTCCTAATCCACTCCCGTCCTAGTAGTGGAGGACCTCCTTCAGATATCACATATAAGTCCATTATTTGACTGTCTTCGCCCTTGTGGACCACTGCAACCTCTATTTTCCCGATGGGGTACACACTTTGCCCCGTGTATGTTTCCAATATAATCCCCGTATCCTGTAGGGGAATATGTTGGAATAACTTTCCGTAATCTTTCTTATTTATGACCGTCAATGCCGATCCAGTGTCCAATTCCAGTTTTACTTGGACTCCTTCTATCTGAAGAGTGACCCAAATTGTCTGGAGGTCTGCACCCTTACCAGCATTGAGTACTCTTAAGCTAGCCAGTTCATTACAGCTTAAGCTAGCCAGTTCATTACTGCTAGCGTCTGAATCGGACTCCTGTTCGGTCACCTTGTGTACCTTTGCGTATTTTCCTTGCGGTGACTTCTTGTTGCTGGTCTTCTTCCCTGACCTGCATACTCTAGCTATATGTCCAAGCCTACCACAAGTTCTACATTCTTGGTTTTTAAACCAACACTGGTTCTGATCATGCGTTGTCTTTCCACAACGATAACATTTGCCAGAACTCACACCCAATTTGTGTGCACTGAGCTCCGGTGACCGTAGCTGCATTACTGCCGTGCCTCTCGCTGCGGCTTCGTGTGCTGCTGCCATAGTGACCGCCTTCTCAAGCGTCAGCTCATTCTCCTCGAGCAGTCGCTTTTGTGTATCCTGTTTAAATAAACCACTCACAAATTTGTCTCGAAGTGCCTCTGTCAGTCCCGTTCCAAACTGGCAATATTTCGCTAATTTACGCAATTCCAGCAAATAATCAGCATTGCTTTCATGCTGTAGCTGCCTTCTGTCATAAAATTTAAATCGTTCCGCTAGCATCAGCGGCGTGGGGTTTAGATGATCTTTCAGGACAGTAACAATCTCATCGAACGTCTTATCCGCCGGTTCATCTGGTGATAACAGGTGTTTCAATTGCCCGTATGTCTTCGCACCCATTAAATTTAATAATGTTAGTGCTTTATCAGCCTCACGAATTTTATTGGCCTTACAATAATTTTTAACTCGTTCAACATATATGGCCCAATCTTCGATGTCACTATCAAAGTTGCTAATATTCCCGTGTTTAGGCATTGTAGTACTTTATCAGATTTGCAATTTCTCAGATTTTTTTTTTACTGTTATCCAAGATGGCGGCTTCCCGCTCTTGCCGTCGTCCTCCGCCCACAAAATGGCGGTTTTCCCGCTTCTGCCTTCTTCCCCAGCGGTTTTCCCGCGAAAAATGGCGGCTTTCCCGCGCTTCTCGCTCTCCCCGCCCACTTCAATGGCGGTTTTCCCGCGCTTCTCGTCGCTGACTTTCCGCCCGACTGCGGCTCTTATCTCCTGTGCAATCGCTGGTGCGCCGCCCGCCCGAAACGGTTCTCAGCCCTTATCACCGGTGCGATCGCTGGCCCGCTAAGCGCCTCCCGCTTGAAGCGGCTCCCGGCCTCTGGCTCACCCGCTCGGCGGCTCTTGCTCGCTCCCTCCCGGGCTCTGGCTTACCCGCTCGTGCCCTCCCGGGCTCTGGCTTACCCACGAGGTTATGGAGGCTTTAGGGTCCTAATGCCTGTCGCTTCCAGTCGCTGGAAGCTGTCAGGATTTCTGCTGCCCTTCAGTTTTCAGTGGGGTGTTGAGGATTGGAACCTCTCTTCAACGTCCTGTCTTTGGACGAAGCCGCTGTGGAATAACTGCCGCAGGGTTCGAACCGACTCGTCGCCAGTGTTAAGTATGTGTATTGTATTGAACAATTAACACAAAGACTTAAACGTATAACTCAAACAGGTCTTTACTGGTTGGAGGTAGGGACTATACATAGGTCTTTACTTCATGCCCACAGGCGGGAACTGAGGGGGATCAGTACCCACAGTACTATTTATACCCCTATGGCCAGGAGTGGGACTGCGTATCACTACGCCCAACAAGTAGTGCAGTCCTGTCCATAGGTTCAAAGTAGCACACATATTACATACACAACAAATACGAGATCTGTTTTCTAAAAAACTCGCATTTGGGGCGGTTAGCTCGTAGCCCATATTCCTGCAATCTAGTGAGCACCTGCTCCAGGTTGGCAAGGTGATCACTGTCATTTTCGCCCGTGACTAGGATGTCGTCCAAATAACACTGGGTCCCTGGGATCCCTTGCAGGACTTGTTCCATTGCCCTCTGCCAAATAGCCGGAGCTGATGCTACCCCGAATATCAGCCGGTTGTATTGGTAGAGACCTTTATGGGTGTTGATTGTGAGGTATTTTTTTGATGCTTCTTCTACCTCCATTTGCAGATACGCCTGGGCCAGATCAATCTTAATGAAGCGTTTCCCTCCAGATAGCGAGGCGAAAATATCTTCAATCCGCAGAAGTGGATATTGTACGGTGTGAAGGACCGGGTTCACTGTTACCTTAAAGTCCCCACGGATACGAACCTTCTTTGGTTCCCCAGGCGTGCTGCTCAATGACTTTTTCATCACAGGGATGATGGGTGTAGCCCACTCACTCCAGTCTACCTTGCACAGTACACCTGAACGTTCCAGAGTCTCCAGCTCTGCTTCGATGGCTGGGCGGATCGCTTAAGGTACCGGTCTGGCCTTAAAAAATTTTGGGCTTGCGTTTTCTTCAATTTTAATCGTCGCTGTCATGTCTTTTAGTGTTCCGAGTCCTTGCTGGAACACTTCTTTCGCGTCAGTTAGGATCCTTGACAGTCGCCCAGGTGTGACGTCATCATCCTTTTTGTCAGCCACAGTCAGTGCCTGTATGGAATGCCAATCCAGTTGTATTTTCCGGATCCATTCACGTCCCAGTAATGGTGGTCCTCCATCTTGCAATACATATTGGTCTAGTTTTGATGTTTCCTTACCGTTATATATAACGGTCACCCTTATTTTTCCTTTGGGGTAGAATTTTTGCCCCGTGTACGTCTTCAAAATAATTTTTGTGTCTCTCAAGGGTATGTGTGAGAATAGCCGCTCGTAGTCCCGTCGGTTTATGACTGTTAGGGCTGATCCTGTGTCCAATTCCATCTTTACCTGGACTCCTGCTATCTTGCGAGTGACCCAAATGGTTCGGTGATCCTCCGTTGTGATCACATTATGTAGTTTCAGACAACTCAGTTCCCTGCTTTCGGAGTCATTATCACTCTTTTGTTCGTCTGAACTATTCTCCGTCATCTTATGTAGCTTCTTGTACTTTCCTTTGATAGGTTTCTTATTGCTGGTTTCCTTTCCCGACCTGCAGACTCGTGCTATGTGTCCTACTTTTCCACACTGTCTGCACACTTGTCTTTGAACCAGCAATCATTCTGGTCATGTGTTGTTATGCCGCAGCGATAGCACTTCTCTGTTCCATGTGACATTTCGTTTGTGCCATATTCTTGCGGTCTCTGTTGTATCTCTGCAGCGCCCCGTGCTGCTGCTTCATATGATACCGCAATGCTGAAAGCATTTTCTAGCGTAAGGTCCTTTTCAGATAAAAGCCGTTTCTGGGTTCCTTCACTTTGAAGCCCACACACAAACTTGTCCCTTAAGGCATCTGTCAGTCCCGCTCCAAACTGGCAGTGTTTCGATAGTTTGCGCAGTTCTGTTAAATAATCAGCATTGCTTTCATTCTTATGCTGGTTCTGTTTGTGAAACTTGAATCTTTCTGCTATCAGCAGCGGTGTGGGGTTTAAATGTTCCTTTAGTATCATTACTATGTCTTCAAAACTCTTTTCCATTGGCTTCGTTGGGGTTACTAGATTTCGTAATAAACCATACGTCTTTGCACCCATTAAATTTAACAATACCGATGCTTTCTTGTCATCTGACACCCCATTTGCCTTGCAGTACACGTCTATTCGTTCGACATATGTAGTCCAATCTTCGACTTCATTGTCCAATGCGGTGGTACTGCCACTCTTCGGCATTTTGGGTGTGGTTTAAAATGGCGTCTCCCAATGACTTAAAATGGCATCTCCCGCACTTTCCTTCCTCCCCCGCTGCTGCCGACGCCACTCCCGCCGGTTCTCGTGGCAATGGCGGCGCCCTGTAGGTTTCGCGCGCTTCTCCTGTGCTGCTGCCAACGTCACTCTCGGCGATCCTCGTGGCAATGGCGGCGCCTCGCGGGTTTCTGCGCGTCTCTCTCTCTCCCTCTCTCTGACGCTGCTCGTCCCCTGAACACCGGCTGCGCCCTGTGCGCTCTGCCCTCTCTCTCTCTCTCCCCCGTCGACGGTGCTCGGCCCTTTGCTGTGCCGCTCGGTCGGGCTCTAGCCCGCCGCTGTCTGGGAAGGGTCTGCGCACTACCTGTTGCCAGCCCGTTTCGCTGGACCACCTTGACTGGAAAGCCAAGCCTGGCTCTCGACAGCCTCCCCCGCAATTCTCGAGTCTCTGCTGGATGACGGGGCGGTTGTCCGTGGTCGACGCCCGAGTCTCTGGCCTTGACCTCCAATCCACTGATCTCCAGGAACGAATCCCCGGGAGGTGATGCAGATTTGCAGATAGGTTCGAACCTGCCTCGTCGCCAATGTTACGTCCGTGTATAAGAAGACACAGACTGCGGAGAACGGTACAATAGGTGTTTACTCAACGTGGCTCAGACTGCATCCGATCTGTACAGATTACTACTCAGCGTTATATACAGGTGTGGTCACTGCCGGTACTACAGTATACATGAGCTGTAAAAAGTTGTTCCCCCCTTAAAGGTACATACATTACAGGATGGAGGCCGGGCAAGTGAAGATCGGGCAGTCCTTGGCCACCTGCCCTCTTCCGGGGTGGGGGGTCAGGGAGGGGGGTCTCGAGGGAGGGAAGTGGGAAGGAGTCTGGGGCGGTGAGGCCGTGACGTTCATAGCGTGACCCGGAGGAACACTCCTGCCCCTCCTGGCCCCATAATGGAAAGTATCAGATTGACCTGAAGGGCCGCTTGTGCCTGCAGACCTGCTTCTACCTAAAGGGAAATCCACAGCTGTTCCCCACTCGGGCCCCACTTAAACTGCTATCGGGTCCTATGATTCCAATTATCAGAGCCTGACTAGCCTTCATTCACCAGGCTTTCACTTGTCTGGCAGGCTCCTCGTCCATCGCCAAAATCAGTGGACATCGGCGGGTAACAGCTCAGGAAATGCATCCGCTCCATTTTAACTGCTTGCCTGCTCCACTCCCGCCCAGTGGTGTGAGTTAAAATTCTCCCCATAGTATCTATTGGACAGTTCCAGTAACTCCGAGAGTTTCCTACGTCCATGAGCCCCGCCTCCTGTATAGCCTCTGTGGGTGTTCATTCCCAGGTGTCAGTTGTGGCTCAGTGCTAGCATTCTTGCCTCTGGGTCATAAGAACATAAGAAATAGGAGCAGGAGTTGGTCATTTGGCCCTTCGAGCCTGCTCTGCCATTCAATAAGATCATACATGATCTTCAACCTCAACTCCACTTTCCTGCTCTATCCCCATATCCCTTAGTATCCAAAATCTATCAATCTCCGTCTTGAATATACTCATCAACTGAGCATCCACAGCTCTCTGTGGTAGAGAATTCCAAACGTTCACCACCCTTTGAGTGAAGAAATTTCTCCTTATCTCAGTCCTAAATGGCCGACCCCTTATTCTGAGACTGTGACCCCTCGTTCTAGACTCCCCAGCTAATAGAAACATCCACCCTGCATCCACCCTGCCAAGCCCCTTAAGAATTTTATATGTTTCAATTAGATCACCTCTCATTCTTCTAAACTCAAGTGAATGCTGGTGAATCATTAAACAACTAACGGGAGGAGGAGGCTTCGTGAATATCCCCATCTTCAATGATGGTGGAGCCCAGCACGTGAGTGCAAAAGGCAAGGCTGAAGCGTTTGCAACCATCTTCAGCGAGAAGTGCTGAGTGGATGATCCATATCGGCCTACACATGAGGTCCCAGTCATCACAGAAGACAGTCTTCAGCCAATTCGATTCACTCCACATGATATCAAGAAATGTCTGAGCCCACTGGATACAGCAAAGGCTATGGGCCCCGACAACATCCCAGCTATCGTGCTGAAGACTTGTGCCAGGCAATGACTATCTCCAACAAGCGAGAGTCCAACCACCGCCCCTTGACATTCAATGGCATTACCATCACCAAATCCCCCACCATCAACATCCTGGGGGTCACCATTAACCAGAAATCTAACTGGAGCAGCCATATAAATACTGTGGCACCAAGGGCAGGTCAGTGGATAGGTCTCACCTCCTGACTCCCCAAAGCCTTTCCACCATCTACAAGGCACAAGTAAGGATTGTGATGGAATATTCTCCACTTGCCTGGATGAGTGCAGCTCCAACAACACTCAAGAAGCTCGACACCATCCAGGACAAAGCAGCCCGCTTGATTGGCACCCCATCCACCACCTTAAATATTCACTCCCTCCACCATCGGCGTACCATGGCTGCAGTGTGTACCATCTACAAGATGCACTGCAGCAACTTGCCAAAGCTTCTTCGGCAGCACCTCCCAAATCCGCGACCTCTTCCACCTAGAAGGAAAAGGGCAGCAGGCGCATGGGAACACCACCACCTCCAAGTTCCCCTCCAGGTCACACACCATGCTGACTTAGAAGTATATCGCCGATCCTTTGTTGTCGCTGGGTCAAAGTCCTGGAACTCCCTACCTAACAGCGCCGTGGGAGTACCTTCACCACACAGACTGCAGCGGTTCAAGAAGGCAGCTCACCACCACCTTCTTAAAGGCAATTAGGGATGGGCAATAAATGCTGGCCTTGCCAGCGATGCCCACATCCCATAAACGAATAAAAATAAATAAATATAGGCATAGTCTACTAAATCTCTCCTCATAGGATAATCCTCCCATCCCAGGAATCAGTCTGGTCAACCTTTGTTGCACTCCCTCTGTGACTAGTATGTCCTTCCTTCGGTAAGGAGACCAAAACTCTACATAATACTCCAGGTGTGGTCTCACCAAGGCCCTATATAATTGTAGTAAGACTTCTTTACTCTTATACTCCCAATCCCTTGTAATAAATATACCATTTGTTTTCCAATTGCTTGCTGTACCTGCATGTTAACTTTCTGAGAGTCGTGTACAAGGGCACCAGGTCCCTCTGAATAGCAACATTTCCCAGACTCTCACCTTTTAAAAAATACTCTGCTTTTCTATTTTTCCTACCAAAGTGGATAACTTCACATTTCTCCACATTATACTCCATCAGCGAAGTTCTTGCCCATTCATTTAACCTGTCTATATCCCTTTGCAGCCTCTTTGCGCCCTCCTCACAGCTTACTTTCCCACCTAACTGTGTATCGTCAGCAAACGTTGATATATTACACCCAGTCCTCTCACATAAGTCATTGATATAGATTATAAATATCTGAGGCCCAAGCACTCAAAATGACCCGTTTATTCCTACTCTCTGTTTTTTTTTCATTAACCAATCCTCAATCCATGCTAATATATATTACAGTAATAACCTCTTGTGTGGCATCTTATCAAATACTTTATAAAAATTCAAATACACTACGTCCACTGGTTCCCCCTTATCTACCCTGGTAGTTACAATCTCAAAAAGTCCAACAGATTTGTCAAACATGATTTCCCTTTCATAATTCTGTGTTGACTCTGCCCAATTATATTATGAATTTCTAAGTGTCCTGTTATCACGTCCCTATAATAGATTCGAGCATTTTCGCTACTACTGCTATCAGGCTAACTGGTCTGTAGCTCCCTGCTTTATCTCTCCCTCCTTTCCTGAATAGCGGGGTTACATTTGCTACCTTCAAATCCATGGGGACCGTTCTAGAATCTAGGGAATTCTGAAAGGTCAAAACCAATGCATCCACTATCTCTGGCTCTACCTTTTTAAAGACCCTAGGATTTAGGCTATCAGGTCCAGGGGATTTGTTAACTTTTAGTCCCAGTAATTTCTCCAATATAATTTCTTTACTAATACTAATTTCTTTAATTTCCTCATTCTCACTAGACCCTTGATTCCCCACTACTTATGGAATATTTTTTGTGTCTCCTACCATGAAGACAGACACAGAGTACTTGTTTAATGTCTGCCATTTCCTTATTCCTCATTATAATTTCTCCTGTTTCTGCTTCTAAGGGACCCATGGTTATTTTTGCTAATCTCTTCCTTTTTACATATCTATAGAAGTTTTTACAATCTGTTTTTGTATCCCTTGCTAGTTTACTCTCATATTCTCTTTTCACTTTCTTTATCAATTTCTTGGTCATCCTTTGCTGAATTCTAAAAACCTCCCAATCCTCAGGCTTACTACTTTTTTTGGCAAAATTATAAGGGGTAAAAATTTGGTTGCATTGCGCCTCACGTTAGTGCCCTAAGAGGGTGCTAATAGGGCGCAAAGCAACTAGCACCCAGGCACGGTGCTGCCCACGCCTCCCGCAAAATTCAGTGGGAGATTAGAAGCGGCGTTAACCGGTAGCGCCCCATGGCGCTGCGGCGCCGGTGATGAGGTCATCGCTGTGCGCAGCACCCCGGCCGCAATCTTCGGGAGCGCCCCCTGACTTACCGCCGGACGCTATGTCTGATGGGGTCAGGGGGACCTACCTGTGGCCGGGGAGGCGCAATTTAAAGGCGAGGTGCAGGGTGGCCATTTTTGTTGCTGGCCACCTGCCAGCACCTGCCTGCGCTCCCGTCCCCGGCCTCCTGAAATGCCCCACCCCCGTGGAGTGCCGGCTGCGCTCCAAGAGCCCGGCACTTCTCTTGAATGCCGGAGTCTTTTGCCGGCACTCCCGATCCTTGGGGGCCCAGCTGGGCCCCGGTTTGCGCTGCACAAGGCCCCTCCCATTTATAAAGGGGAGGAAGGCCTGCAATACTGTGGCACCTAGTGCCGCGATATTGACTCGCAGTACCCGAAGAGGGACGTAGGGTGCTTCCCGTAGCATCCCACTTCCCTCTTGGGCTGCAACCACTCAATTTCCGGTGCAGGGGCGCTAATTTTTCCAGGGCGCTAAAAGTAGGCGGCGCTACACAATTTTTAGCCCTAAGTCTCTGCCTTTAATCTAATACTATCTTTAACTTCTCTTGTTAGCCACCGTTGGGCTACTAATCCGATGGGGGTTTTATTCCTTAAAGGAATGTATATTTGTAGCAAATTATTAATTAATTCTTTAAATGTTTGCCGTTGCTTATCTGCCATCATATTATTTACTCTAGTTTCCCGATCTATCTTAGCCAACTTGCCCCGCATACTTAGTAGTTTGCTTTGTTCAGATTTAATGCCCTCAGTTTGGGTTTAACTAATTCACTCTCAAACTCAATATAAAATTCTGTCATATTATGATCACTCTTTCCCAGAGGCTCCTTTATTACAAAGTTATTAATTAACCCTTTCTCATTGCACAATACTAGATCTAAAATAGCCTGTTCCCTAGTTGGTTCCTTGACATAATGATCTAGAAAACTATCTTGAATGCATTCCATGACTTCGTCCTCCACACTATTACTGCAAATTTGGTTTGCCCAGTCTATATGAAGATTAAAGTCCCTAATGATTACTATATTACCCTTGTTACATGCCCCTATTATTTCCTGATTTATACTCTGCCTGACACTACAACTATTGGTATGGGTCCTATAAACTACTCCCTGCAGTATTTTCTGCCCCTTGTTTATTAACTCCACCCAAACTGATTCTACATCTTGATTTTCTGAGGTAAGATCCTTTCTCTCTACTGTCTTTATCCCATTCTTTATTATCACAGCTACCCTCCTCCCCTTTTCCATTTTGCTTATCACTTCTAAAAGTCAAGTATCCTGGAATATTTAGTTCCCAACCTTGGTCACTCTGCAACCTAGGGTGCAATCTTGCCAGCCCTAGGGAGGTGGGTATGGAGGCGGGACTGCCAGAAAAATGGCAGAATCTGGGGGCGGGTGCCCATCCTGCCCAAACTCTCACAAGAATCAAACTCCATGTACCCACTTCACACAAGTGTTAATTATAATAAAACCTCCCATCGAACTTCACCTCAAGTTGGAACTCCTTCTGCAACTTAACTCCACTCTCTCCTTGTCTCTCACACTGCTCTGACCTCTCGCAGCGGGAGACTGATTTCTCAGCTCACCCAGTGATACATACTGCAAAGTGGGTGTGTGGGCATTGTGCCAGGCTGTGATTCCTTTTGTGTTTGAATAGCCTGCTGATATTCGTTGTCTACATTCATGCATGAAAAATGGACACGTGGGTGAAATGCTGGAGGCTCCCACATCCGCATGGCACTGCAAGCCAGAATCTTCGGAAGAAAAGGGAAGGAAAGGTAGTGAGAGAGAGTGAGAAACAGAAGAAAGATGCAGAAATAATTTTCAGTCTTCTGCTTGTCATGAAGGGCAGTGTCACTGAACTAAGATGGGTTGGTTTTAAATGTGTCAACTCCCCAGTGAGTCGCAGTTTATCACTGCATGCAGGATGGGTCGGGGTGAGGTCGGTGGAATCCACGTGGCGTTGCATGCCTGGGTTGTAAGATATCTTGTCATGCCTTCAGGTGAAGTGTTTGTAGTTCACAGGCCAGACCTGAAACATAGATGATCAAACACTGTGACTACTTTTCATCATTTCAGCACGCACACATCCAGGAGGCTTGTTCATTGATCTTCAGACATGTCATCAATGACTCCAATAAATGTTTAATGTTATATTCTCTGAGGGATACCAAGAAATATTCCTGTTCTTTAATAACATGCACACATCAGAATGTCCGATCGTTCTCCTGACAGCCAATCTGGGAGGGATCTTTCAAAGTATCTCATGGTGAATGAAATATATCAGTGAGTTAGAGGATTGATAAATCTTTTTCAAATGAAGATTTTTATTAAATGACCTCCCTTCCCTATTCTGAAGGTGTTGACTCTTGCTGGGTAACAGTTCCAAATGTTACCATCAACTCTCTGGTTCCTGATCATGGTGAATATTCTTCTTGTGTGAGCTTGTACAATGGCATTGACCAGAGGGCATCACCCAATTCTCTCCGTGTCCCCACACTGACAGTCCCAGCAGTGGTTAGTGGACAGCGATCAGGACCAGGACCCTTGGCTGACCTTTGCCTTTCCTAGGCCAGCCATATGTGTCATTTTATTTAAAGCATCTGAGCTCAGACGCTCCCTGGACTCGGATTAACTCAGCTCAGACCCAGAGCAATCCTGGTTTAGACTCGGATTAACTCAGCTCAGACCCAGAGCAATCCTGGTTTAGACTCGGATTAACTCAGCTCAGACCCAGAGCAATCCTGGTTTAGACTCGGATTAACTCAGCTCAGACCCAGAGCAATCCTGGTTGTTTGGTTCAGGACATCACCAGACTGTAACCAAATGGAAGATAAGATGAATGGGTTTGAGGGAGTGATGTTGTCACCATGGTGATTCTGCTTGTGATTTAGACACTGCTGAAGAGAATGTTTTGCAATTAAACCTCAATTACATGTTGACTTAAATCGAGCAAAGCCCCGATCTACATCAATAATGCAGTGAATAATCCGGATACACAGAGCACTGGGGATCACTGGGCAGGATTCATTAATCATTCAAAATTAAATCTAGTCCACCTTATTTCTACTGTCAATAAAGGATAATTTGATGTCACACTACTTAATGGGAACTGAAAGGGGCTGGAGATGAGGCAGAGACATGGGGGGCAGTTTCATCTTCACCGTCCAATAGAGCCGATTGTCCATCCGTTAGGATCCCTGACATCTGCCATTCCAGTTTTCAGGCTGAACATTACTATCCATAGCATCAACAATCCTCACCAACTCACAGAATCAATGATTGCCCACATTTTATAAATAACTCTCAATTCTCAGTCATATCATCTGTAGGAAGCAGTGAGTGGGAGGTGACCCCACAGACACACTCCTCCAGCTCACTGACACTACAGACAGAGACCTCCCAATCACTGACCCTACAGACAGACCTCTCCCACACACTGATCCTACAAACAGAAAGCCCCCGCTCACTGATCTTAGAGAGACCCCTTCCACTCACTGAACCTACAGAGAGATCCCTCTCACTCACTGACCCGACAGACAGACATCTCCCACTCATTAACCTTACAGACAGACAGACACATCCCACTCACTGACTAAATAGACAGACACCTCACACTCACTGACACTACAGGCAGACACCTCCCACTCACTGACCCTACAGACAGACACCTCCCACTCACTGACACTACAGACAGACATCTCCCCTTCACTGACCCTAGAGATATCTCCCAATCACTGACCCAACAGACAGACCCCATCCACTCTCTGACCCTACAGACAGACACCTCCCACTCACTGACTCTACAGACGGACACCTCCCACTCACGGACCCGAAAGTCAGGCCCCTCTCAATCACTGACCCTACAGACAGACCCCTCCCACTCACTGACCCTAAAAACAGACACCTCCCACTCACTGACTATACAGACAGACCTCTCCCACTCACTGACGCTACACAGACCCCTCCCATTCACTTATCGTACAGACAGAACCCTCACAGTCACTGACCCTACAGACAGAACTCTCCCACTCACTGACCCTACAGACAGACACCTCCGAATCACTGACCACACAGACAGGCACCTCCCAATCACTGACCCTACAGACACCTCCCACTCACTGACCCTACAGACAGGCAGCTCCCTCTCACTGACCCTACAGACAGACACCTCCTGTAAGAGCCATAAAAGCTTAAGAAAATACTTTAAAATAGTGGTTAAATGGCATAATACAGTTAATTTACCTGACCGACTTATTGTATTAAGAAACCCCCTATGTTCTTGCTCCAGTAGTATAGTCCGAGACACCCCCTTCATTCTTGCCACAATGGAACAGTCCCTAAGCCACACATGGGTGCAGCCATTTTACAGTTTAAACTGCACGTGGTTGAAGGAGGCAGAAGCTGTGAGGTTTGGAGCAGTACAGTTTTTGACCGTGTTCGTTTATACGTGTTTGCTTTCTAATTCCGTTTGTTAAGTGTTATAGTAAACAGTTTAAAAGACATAGCTACGTTTGGGAACGTTTTATTTCGACACGCGTCTACTCGTTGTTAAAAACCCCACAGCTCAGTGGCTGCCCGTTTGGAAACTAAGAAGCGCCACTACATTAGTCAAAAACTAGCTCCCTAAGAAGGAAGGGACGGAATTGTCGGCGAACGTATACATGAATGGTCACGGAGCCAGACGACAATATAAGAAAGCGAAGGTACAGTGACTGCTACTTGCTTTGTTCATTCTATTGAGAAGCTAAATAAGATCTGCGGGTAAAATGGCTGAGGCCTTACGGAGCCAGGAATTTCCATCAGCCAGAAAGATTGCTGGCCAAAAGAGGGAAATAAAGCTCACCCCAAAGGCAATGGAAGAGAAGTTACATAGAAGCATAGGTGCAAGGAAGGCTAAATTAGCTCAGATAACTGGAAAAATGAAGATAATCGATCGTCTCATGGAAGATAATGCTAATATTAAGAAAGCTGAAGACATGATGTATTACGATTTCTCCAAGCTGCATGAAGAATTTAATGTACTCAATGAAGATGTATTAGCACTTCTGCCTGAAGAAGAGGGAAACGCTGATCAGCACAACTGGTTTGATCTTAAATCAACCAGCATTAAGGACTATATCAAGGCCACGGAACAGTGGATGTTAAAGATTCGTCAAGACGCTGATACAGCAGAGAAAGATAAAGTTGACGATGAAGTCGGACCAGATGATAGCATTTCAGAGACTTCCGCCAGACCAAGCAAAAATCGAAAAGAAGGTAGCTCTGTTTCTGGACACAGGTCAGTCGCTTCTACCACAAGCTCGTCGCGACGCATGAGAGCGGAGGCCGAACGGGCGGCGTTGATGGCATGCGCAGCATCTTTAGCGGAGAAGCAAGCTCTAGAACGGGAAGAGGCCCAACTGCAGGCCCAACGGGCCCAGGTGCAGGCAAAGAAAGAAAAGCTGGAGATAAAAACAGCTATCGAGGTCTCAGACGCCAGGTTGAGTGTGTACGAAGATTATGAAGGCTCACGGGACGGCGGGAGCCACTGCCAGTCAACGTTGTCACATAGAGTTGGATCCAGGGCACCTTCAAGAGTTACAACAGAGCCCGAAGGCAATCCCCTGGCATTACAGCGTGGAAGAGTGGCCTCTCCACTAACAGGAGCACGTGATGCTACCCCAGACGTCAGACGGTCTAGACTAGACCCTGCTGATGACCACCAGAGGCCTGAAGACACAGGGAGAAGCCTATACCGAGTGATGCAACGTCAGACGAAATTACAGAGATGCTTGTAAAACAACAGAATCTGTTTCGACTCCCTCAAAGAGACATACCAGTGTTCCAAGGCGACCCACTCAAGTATAAGCCCTTCATCAGATCCTTTGAAAAAGCCATTGACTCCAAAACAGAGAGCAGCAGTGATAAGTTGTACTACCTGGGACAGTACACCAGTGGTAAACCACAAGACCTGGTCAGAAGCTGCGAACACATGAGACCGGACCGGGGATACATAGAAGCCAGGAAGTTGCTGCAGGAGCACTATGGTAACGAGCTGAAGATAGCCACTGCATATATCGAAAAGGCTACCAAGTGGCCACAGATCAGATCGGAGGATGGAGAGGCATTGAACGCATATGTTCTTTTCCTCATAGGATGTCGCAACACCATGGAGGATGTTGAATTCATGGAAGAGATGGACAACCCTACGACTATGAGAATCATCATCTCTAAGCTTCCTTACAGGATGAGAGAACAATGGAGAAGAACAGCCTTTGAGATAATGGAGAGACGGAAAGGTAGAGCCAGGTTTGCAGACTTAGTGAACTTCATAGACAAACAGGCTAAAATTGCTAGGGACCCATTGTTTGGAAACATCCAAGACGTCAGCCCGACCACCGATGGAAGAGTGAAAGCCAAGCCCGTTGAATCAAAGACTCTCAGGAAAGGTGGTTCCAGGGGAAGCAGCTTTGCAACTATCGTCACCCAGGCCGAGGAAGAAGGGCCCCAGAACTCATCTCCCAAAAAGAGCAGCACAGTGACGTCTGCTAATGCCTTTCAGAAGCCATGCTTATTCTGCCAGAAGAATCATACATTGGATTTCTGCAGCGACATCAAAGCACAGCCACATAAGGACAGAATCGAATTCCTGAAGTGCAACGGCCTATGCTTTGGTTGTCTCTCTCAGGGGCACCTGAGTAGAAACTGTAAGCAAAGAACAACATGCAGAGAGTGCACTCGGAAACATCCCAGTCTGCTGCATATCCATAAAGAAGAACAAGTCTCTAAGAAGAGTGAAGAAAACAATACCGACGAGAAGGTTGTTTCAAGTGCTCTGGCGTCGCTAGAACCAGAGACTTGTGGACTCACTGGGGCCGGTGACAGTGATTGTATTCTTGCCATCGTACCAGTAAAGATCAAGTCTAAGAGGAGCGAGAAGCTTGTGGAGACTTACGCCTTCATGGATCCAGGCAGCTCAGCAACGTTCTGCACAGAATCACTCATGCGACAGCTGAACGTTAGAGGCAGAAGAACAGAAATCCTATTACGCACCATGGGTCATGAGAAGTCAATGCAAAGTTATATCCTGTCAGACCTAGAAGTATGTGGACTTGAAGAGAAGGACTTCATAGACCTGCCTAATGTTTTCACACAGAGGGAGATTCCTGTTAGAATAGGGAACCTAGCCCTGCAGAAGGATGTGGATAGATGGCATTACCTAGAAAAGGTGCGTCTCCCATACATTGAAGCAGAAATTGGCCTATTAATTGGAACCAATGCCTACAAAACTATGGAGCCATGGCAGGTGATAAACAGCAAGGATGACGGACCCTACGCCATCAGGACAGCCCTTGGATGGGTAGTCAATGGACCGGTAAGGAGAGATGATGGCCACAAGTCGAACAAGGAGGAACGACAAAACGTCACAGTTAATCGCATCTCTATCGCAAGCATTGAAGAGCTGTTGATACAGCAGTTCAACGCAGACTTCTCAGAACGCAGCTGTGAGGAAAAGACAGAGATGTCACAAGAAGACCATCAGTTCATGGGTTTGATGACAAGGTCTACACAGTTCATTGATGGCCACTATCACATTGGTTTGCCACTGAGAAGACAGACCACGAAGATGCCGAACAATCGCTGCATAGCAGAGCAACGCGCCATCCGTCTAAAGGGAAAGCTGAACAAGAACCCCGACTTTCACGAAGACTACAAAGACTTCATGAGAAACATCATAGCGAAAGGCTATGCTGTAAAGGTGCCCGAGGAACAGTTGAACAGAGACGATGGAAGGGTCTGGTACATTCCTCATCACGGGGTGTATCACCCAAAGAAGAAAAAGATCCGTGTAGTGTTTGACTGCGCCGCCTCATTCAGAGGAACTTCACTGAATGACCAGCTGCTTCAAGGTCCTGATCTTACTAATACCCTCATTGGCGTCTTGACTAGGTTTAGACAAGAGCTCGTTGCCATGATGGCAGACATAGAATCAATGTTCTACCAAGTTAGAATCCCTGATGAAGATGCTGATCTTCTGCGCTTCCTTTGGTGGCCAGATGGCGACGTTAGTCAAGCGATGGTGGAATGTAGAATGGCCGTACACTTGTTCGGAGCCACATCATCTCCCAGCTGTGCAAGCTACGCTCTCAGAAAAACTGCAGAAGATGGCAAAGGCAAAGCACCATCAGAGTCTGTGGAGACAATCTTCAGAAACTTTTATGTCGACGACTGTCTGAAGTCCGTGTCAACAGAAGACGATGCCATCGCACTGTCAAGAGACCTTAGAACTCTGTGTTCGAATGGAGGATTCCATCTGACTAAGTGGATAAGCAACAGCAGAGCAGTTCTAGCTTCTATCCCAGAAAAGGAAAGAGCCACTGAAGTCAAAGATCTGGACCTGAGCCACGATGTCCTTCCTATCGAGAAAGCTCTTGGTGTACAATGGTGCATCGAGTCAGACACGTTCAACTTCAGGATAATGGTGAACGAAAGACCATCCACAAGACGAGGGATTCTCTCCGTGGTCAGTTCCATCTACGACCCTCTTGGATTCCTGGCACCACTCATTCTGCCGGTGAAGCTGATGTTACGAGAGCTGTGTAGAGACAAGAAAGGATGGGATGAAGATATCCCAGAAGGTCAAGCTCAGAGATGGCACAGATGGTTGACAGATTTGCAACAACTTTCTAGCTTCAACGTCAGTAGATGCATCAAGCCCGCGAGTTTTGGAGTTACAAAGACGGATCAACTACATCATTTCTCAGACGCCAGTGAGGATGGCTATGGCACGGCTACTTACCTCTTGCTGACAAATCAACAGGGCCAGAAACATTGTGCCTTCCTCATGGAGAAATCCAGGGTGGCTCCGCTGAAGCAGGTCACCATCCCGAGACTGGAATTGACGGCAGCGGTTGTTGCAGTTAAAGTTGACCAGGTGATGCGGAAAGAGTTACAGCTCCCATTAGAAGAATCTGTCTTCTGGACGGATAGCACGACGGTGCTGAAGTATATAGAGAATGAGAAGATACGCTTCAAGACCTTCGTAGCAAACAGAATCTCATCCATTAGAGAAGCTACACAACCATCTCAATGGAGGTACGTAAACACCTCATTAAACCCAGCAGATCAAGCCTCACGAGGATTGAAGGCTGAAAGCTTCATGAGGAGTGAAACTTGGATACAAGGCCCAAGTTATCTGCTGGAAACAGAGAGATCATGGCCAGAAAGACCAGATATGCCAAGTCAGATTGCTGAAGACGACGTCGAAGTCAAGAGATCAGTCACAGTAAATCTCATAAATACGAAAGAGAACTTTGACACAGTGAACAAGCTTGTTAACCATTTCTCAGGATGGCACCAGTTGAGGAAAGCAGTTGCATGGTTTCTAATGTTGAAAGAGTTGCTGCTACACCTGAGCGGTAAGAGAAAAGAGTACCGAGCCACTATCAGTCAGTCTGAAAGTAACCCTGATAAGCAGAGAATGCTTCTACAGCAGTATACGCATCATCACAAGACCACATTGGGCAAGAACTCATTGACCGTGGAGGATTTGGCCAAGGCTGAGAAGGAGATAGTTCGTTTCAGTCAAAGACAAAGATACCCAGAAGAAATCGAAGCTCTACAGCGAAATACTCCAATCAAGAAAGGTAGTCATATCTACAAGCTGGACCCTACACTGCAAGATGGAGTACTGAGGGTGGGAGGGAGACTAAACAAATCTGCTATGCCAGAGGAGGCCAAGCATCCTGCTATCCTTTCTAAGGACCTCCGGGTTGCTACCCTCATTCTTCAGCATATACACCAGAGTATTGGACACAGTGGGAGGAATCACGTGCTTGCAAAGCTAAGACAAAGATACTGGATTCCAGGAGCTAATTCTGTAATAAGAAAAATACTCTCTGAATGCATTGTTTGCAGACGGTTACACGCTAGAGCTGGGGAGCAGAAAATGGCAGACCTGCCTGAAGACCGTTTGTTACCAGACAAGCCCCCATTTACAAACGTAGGGGTGGACTATTTCGGGCCTTTCGAGGTAAAGTGAGGACGGAGCCTTGTCAAGAGATATGGTGTGCTTTTCACTTGTTTGACCATCAGAGCTGTTCATAGAGGTGGCACACACGCTTGACACTGATTCCTGTATTAACGCCTTGCGGCGCTTTGTCTGTAGAAGAGGACAGGTGTCCATTATGCGTTCTGATAATGGCACTAATTTCGTCGGAGCGGAGAGAGAACTACGGGAAGCTATTGAAGGTTGGAATCAGCTTAAAATACAGGAAGCCATGATGCAAACAGGAATTAAGTGGATCTTCAATCCTCCGGCTGCATCCCACCACGGAGGTGTCTGGGAAAGACAGATACGCACCGTAAGAAAACTACTCAGTTCTGTACTGAAGCAGCAAGCGCTTGACGACGAGGGACTCCAAACCGTTCTGTGCGAGGTCGAAGCCATCATTAATGACCGACCGATAACTAAGACATCAGATGATCCCAATGACCTCGAAGCCCTGACTCCGAACCACCTGTTGTTGTTGAAAACACAGCCAGCCATGCCCCCGGGAGTCTTCAAAAAGGAAGATCTGTATGCCCGTCGGAAGTGGAGGCAAGTTCAGTATATGTCAGACCTTTTCTGGACCAGATGGACAAGAGAATACTTACCTCTGCTACAGGAGCGTCAAAAATGGTCCAAAATAAAGAGGAACTTCATTGTCGGAGACATTGTCTTAATTGTGGATGATTCAGCCCCTAGAAATTCTTGGTTGATGGGAAAAATAATTAAGACCATGCCAGACTCCAGAGGCGTCGTTCGTCGCGTTTGTTTGCAAACCAAGACCAGTACCCTGGAAAGACCGATCACAAAGCTCTGCCTGCTACAAGAAGCAGCGTGAAAGGTTCCCGAACGAAAAAAGTGGACACTTATATTGTAAGTATGTTGAACTCATTAGTTTATGACTCTTAATGTTTGAGTAATTGATATGCTTCATGTGCCTAGTCAATTAGGGGCCGGAATGTAAGAGCCATAAAAGCTTAAGAAAATACTTTAAAATAGTGGTTAAATGGCATAATACAGTTAATTTACCTGACCGACTTATTGTATTAAGAAACCCCCTATGTTCTTGCTCCAGTAGTATAGTCCGAGACACCCCCTTCATTCTTGCCACAATGGAACAGTCCCTAAGCCACACATGGGTGCAGCCATTTTACAGTTTAAACTGCACGTGGTTGAAGGAGGCAGAAGCTGTGAGGTTTGGAGCAGTACAGTTTTTGACCGTGTTCGTTTATACGTGTTTGCTTTGTAATTCCGTTTGTTAAGTGTTATAGTAAACAGTTTAAAAGACAAAGCTACGTTTGGGAACGTTTTATTTCGACACGCGTCTACTCGTTGCTAAAAACCCCACAGCTCAGTGGCTGCCCGTTTGGAAACTATGAAGCGCCACTACACCTCCCATTCACAGAGCCTAGAGAGAGAAACCTCCCATTCACCGACCCTACCTCCCACTCACCGACCCTACAAAAACCTCCCACTGACTGAACCTACAGACAGACACATCCCACTCACTGATCCAACAGACAGACACGTACCACTCACTGACCCTACAGACAGACTCCTCCCACTCACTTACCCTACAGACAGACACCTCCCTCTCACTGACCCTACAGACACCTCCCACTCACTGACCCTACAATCAGACACCTCCCACTCACTGACCCTACAGACAGACTCCTCCCACTCACTTACCCTACAGACAGACACCTCCCTCTCACTGACCCTACAGACAGACACCTCCCACTCACAGACTCAACAGACAGAAACCTCCCACTCACTCAACCTTCAGACAGACAGATGCCACTCACTGACCCTACAGACGGACACCTCACACTCACTTACCCTACAGACAGACACCTCCCACTCACGGATCCTACTGTCAGACACCCCCACTCACTGACTCTACAGTCAGACAACTCCCACTCACTGACGCTACAGACAGAATCCTCCCACTCACTGACCCTACAGGCAGACACCTTGCACTCACTGACACTACAGACAGACACCTCGCTCTCACTGACCATAAAGACAGACAACTCCCAGTCACTGACCATACAGACACCTCCCACTCACTGACCCTACAAACAGACCTCTCCCACTCAATGACCCTACAAACAGACACCTCCCACTCACTGATCCTACATACAGACACTGCACACTCACCGATCCTACAGACAGACCCCTCCCACTCACTGACCCTACAGACAGACACCTCCCATTCACAGACCCTAGAGAGAGAAGCCTCCCACTCACCGACCCTACAGAAACCTCCCACTGACTGAACCTACAGACAGACACATCCCACTCACTGATCCAACAGACAGACACGTGCCACTCACTGACCCTACAGGCAGACACCTCGCACTCCCTGACCCTACAGACAGACACCTCCCACTCACTGACACTACAGACAGAATCCTCCCACTCACTGACCCTACAGACAGACACCTCACACTCACTGACCCTACAGACAGACACCTCGCTCTCACTGACCATACAGACACACACCTCCCACTCAATGACCCTACAAACTGACCCCTCCCACTAACTGACCCTATAGACAGACCTCTCCCACTCAATGACCCTACAAACAGACTCCTCCCACTCATTGACCCTACATACAGACACCGCACACTCACCGATCCTACAGACAGACCCCTCCCACTCACTGACCATACAGACCCACCCCTCCCACGCACTGACCCTACAGACAGACCTTTCCCACTCACTGAACTTACAGACTGAGTCCACCCACTAACTGACACTACAGACTGTCACCTCCCACTTACTGATCCTACAGGCAGACACCTCCCACTCACTGACACTACAGACAGTCTCCTCCCAATCATTGGCCCTACAGAGAGACACCAACCAACTCACCGACCCTACAGAAACCTCCCACTGACTGAACCTAAAAACAGACACCACCGAAACACTGACCCTACAGTCAGACACCTCGCACTCACTCACCCTACAGGCAAAAACCTCCCAGTAACTGCCCCTACAGACAGACACATTCCACTCACTGCCCCGACAGACAGACACATTACAATCACTGAACCTACAAACAGACACATTCCACTCAAAGACCCTACAGACCCCTCGCAATCACTGTCCCTACAGACAGACACCTCCCACTCACTGACCCTACAGTCAGATACATCCCACTCACTGACACTAACGACAGAGCTCTCCCACTCACTGACCCTACAGAAAGACAACTCCCAATCACTGAACCTACAGACAGACACCTCCCACTCACTGACCCTACAGACAGACACCTCCTACTCACTGACCCTACAGACAGACAGCTCCCACTCACAAACTCAACAGACAGACACCTCCCGCTCACTCACCCTACAGATAGACACGTGCCACTCACTGACCCTACAGATGGACACCTCGCACTCATTGACCCTACAGACAGACACCTCCCACTCACTGATCCTACTGTCAGACACCCCCACTCACCTATCCTACAGTCAGACACCTCCCATTCTCTGATGCTACAGACAAATCCTGCCACTCACTGACCCTACAGACAGACACCTCCCACTCAATGACCCTACAAACAGACACCTCGCACTCACTGACTCTACAGACAGACACATCCCACTCAATGACCCTACAGTCAGACAACTCCCACTCACTGAACCTACAGACAGACAACTCCCACTCACTGACCGTACAGACAGACAAATCCCAACGATGAACACCACAAATCGACACCTCGCAATCACTGACCCTACAGACAGACAACTCCCACTCACTAACCCTACAGACAGACAGTGCCCACTCACTGACCATACAAACAGAGCACTCCCACTCATTGACCCTACAGATGGTCACCTCCCACTTACTGATCCTATAGACAAACACCTCCTACTCACTGACCCTACAGACAGACCCCTCCAACGCACCGACCCTACAGAAACCTCCCCCTGACTGAACCTACAAACTGACACCACCCACACACTGACCCTACAGACAGACACGTGCCACTCACTGACCTACAGGCAGGCACCTCCAAGACACTGCCCCTACAGACAGACACATTCCACTCACTGCCCCTACAGACAGACACATTCCACTCACTGAAGCTACAGACAGACAGCTTCCACTCACAGACCCTACAGACCCCTCCCAATCACTGACCCTACAGACAGACACCGCCCACTCAATGACCCTACAGAAAACACCTAATTGCATACACTACAGACCGACAGCTCCCACTCACTGACCTTACAGACACCTCCCACTAACAGACCCTAGAGACAGCTCCCACTCATTGACAATACAGACAGACACCTCCCACTCATTGACCATTCAGATAGACAACTCTCCTTCACTGACCCTACAGACAGACACCTCCCTCTCACTGACACTACAGACAGATACCTCCCACTCACAGACTCAACAGACAGAAACCTCCCACTCACTCACCCTTCAGACAGACACATGACACTCACTGACCCTACAGACAGACACCTCCCACTCACTGATCCTACTGTCAGACACCCCCACTGACCCTACAGTCAGACACCTCCCACTCACTGACGCTACAGACAGAATCCTCCCATTCACTGACCCTACAGACAGACACCTCGCACTCATTGACCCTACAGACAGGCACCTCGCTCTCACTGACCATACAGACAGACACCTCCCACTCACTGACCATACAGACACCTCCCACTCACTGACCCTACAAACTGACCCCTCCCACTCACTGACCCTACATACAGACACCGCACACTCACCGATCCTACAGACAGACCCCTCCCACTCACTGACCATACAGACCCACCCCTCCCACGCACTGACCCTACAGACAGACCCTTCCCACTCACTGAACTTACAGACAGAGTCCACCCACTAACTGACACTACAGACTGTCACCTCCCACTTACTGATCCTACAGACAGACACCTCCCACTCACTGACACTACAGAAAGTCCCCTCCCAATCATTGACCCTACATACAGACACCGCACACTCACCGATCCTACAGACAGACCCCTCCCACTCACTGACCATACAGACCCACCACTCCCACGCACTGACCCTACAGACAGACCCTTCCCACTCACTGAACTTACAGACTGAATCCACCCACTAACTGACACTACAGACTGTCACCTCCCATTTACTGATCCTACAGACAGACACCTCCCACTCACTGACACTACAGATAGTCCCCTCCCAATCATTGACCCTACAGAGAGACACCAACCAACTCACCTAAAAACAGGCACCACCGAAACACTGACCCTACAGACAGACACGTGCCAGTCACTGACCCTACAGACAGACACCTCGCACTCACTGACCCTACAGGCAAAAACCTCCCAGTAACTGCCCCTACAGACAGACACATTCCACTCACTGCCCCGACAGACAGACACATTACAATCACTGAACCTACAAACAGACACATTCCACTCAAAGACCCTACAGACCCCTCGCAATCACTGTCCCTACAGACAGACACCTCCCAATCACTGACCCTACAGTCAGATACATCCCACTCACTGACCCTACAGACAGACAGCTCCCACTCGCAAACTCAACAGACAGACACCTCCCACTCACTCACCCTACAGACAGACACGTGCCACTCACTGACCCTACAGACGGACACCTCGCACTCATTGACCCTACAGACAGACACCTCCCACTCACTGATCCTACTGTCAGACACCCCCACTCACCTATCCTACAGTCAGACACCTCCCACTCTCTGATACTACAGACAAATCCTGCCACTCACTGACCCTACAGACAGACACCACCCACTCAATGAGCCTACAGAAACCACCCACTCACTTGAACCTACAGAAAGGCAGCTCACACTCACTGACCCTACAGACAGACACATCCCAATCAATGACCCTACAAACAGACACCTCGCACTCACTGACTCTACAGACAGACACATCCCACTCAATGTCCCTACAGTCAGACAACTCTCACTCACTGAACCTACAGACAGACAACTCCCACTCACTGATCGTACAGACAGACAAATCCCACCGATGAACACCACAAATCGACACCTCGTGATCACTGACCCTACAGACAGACAACTCCCACTCACTGACCCTACAGACAGACACCGCCCACTCACTGACCCGACAGACAGACATCTGCCACTCACTGACCCTACAGACACCTCGCAGTCACTGACACTACAGACAGACACTTTCCACTCACTGACCCTACAGACAGACACGTGCCACTCACTGATTCTACAGACAAACACATCCCACTCTATTACCCTGCAGCTGGACACCTCCGACTCACTGACCCTACAGACAGATCATTCCCATTCACTGACCCTACAGACAGACCCCTCCCACGCACTGACCCTACAGACAGACCCTTCCCACTCACTGAACTTACAGACTGAATCCACCCACTAACTGACACTACAGACTGTCACCTCCCATTTACTGATCCTACAGACAGACACCTCGCACTCACTGACCCTACAGGCAAAAACCTCCCAGTAACTGCCACTACAGACAGACACATTCCACTCACTGCCCCGACAGACAGACACATTACAATCACTGAACCTACAAACAGACACATTCCACTCAAAGACCCTACAGACCCCTCGCAATCACTGTCCCTACAGACAGACACCTCCCAATCACTGACCCTACAGTCAGATACATCCCACTCACTGACCCTACAGACAGACAGCTCCCACTCGCAAACTCAACAGACAGACACCTCCCACTCACTCACCCTACAGACAGACACGTGCCACTCACTGACCCTACAGACGGACACCTCGCACTCATTGACCCTACAGACAGACACCTCCCACTCACTGATCCTACTGTCAGACACCCCCACTCACCTATCCTACAGTCAGACACCTCCCACTCTCTGATACTACAGACAAATCCTGCCACTCACTGACCCTACAGACAGACACCACCCACTCAATGAGCCTACAGAAACCACCCACTCACTTGAACCTACAGAAAGGCAGCTCACACTCACTGACCCTACAGACAGACACATCCCAATCAATGACCCTACAAACAGACACCTCGCACTCACTGACTCTACAGACAGACACATCCCACTCAATGTCCCTACAGTCAGACAACTCTCACTCACTGAACCTACAGACAGACAACTCCCACTCACTGATCGTACAGACAGACAAATCCCACCGATGAACACCACAAATCGACACCTCGTGATCACTGACCCTACAGACAGACAACTCCCACTCACTGACCCTACAGACAGACACCGCCCACTCACTGACCCGACAGACAGACATCTGCCACTCACTGACCCTACAGACACCTCGCAGTCACTGACACTACAGACAGACACTTTCCACTCACTGACCCTACAGACAGACACGTGCCACTCACTGATTCTACAGACAAACACATCCCACTCTATTACCCTGCAGCTGGACACCTCCGACTCACTGACCCTACAGACAGATCATTCCCATTCACTGACCCTACAGACAGACCCCTCCCACTCATTGACCCTACAGACAGACACCTCCCACTCTCTGACCCTACAGGCAGTCACCTCCCACTCACTGACCCTAAATACAGACCCCTCCCAATCACTGAATTTAGAGGCAGACACCTCCCACTCACTGTCACTACAGACAGAAACCTCACACTCACTGACCCTACAGACAGATGCCTCCCATTCACTGACCCTACAGACAAACATCTCCCAATCATTGACCCTACAGACAGACATCTCCCACTCACTGCACATGGGATTGGGGGCAAGGTACTGACTTGTATAGAGAACTGGTTGGCGGACAGAAAGCAAAGAGTTGGAATAAACGGGTCATTTTCTGAGTGGCAGGCAGTGACTAGTGGGGTACCGGAAGGATCGGTCCTAGGACCCCAGCTGTTCACAATATATATTAATGATCTGGACGAGGGAATTGGATGTAATATCTCCAAATTTGCAGACGACACAAAGCTGGGGGGGAGGATATGCTGTGAGGAGGATGTCGTGAAAATCCAACACGATTTGGACAGGTTGGGTGATTGGGCAGAAACATGGCAAATGCACTATAATGTGGATAAATGTGAGGTTATCCACTTTGGTGGCAAAAACAGGAAGGCAGATTATTATTTGAATGGTAATAGATTGGGAGAAGGGGAAGTGCAAAGAGACCTGGGTGCTCTTGTACACCAGTCACTGAAGGTAAGCATGCAGGTGCAGCAGGCGGTTAAGAAGGCAAATGGTATGTTGGCCTTCGTAGCAAGAGGGTTCGAGTACAAGAACAAGGATGTCTTGCTGCAGTTGTACAGGGCCTTGGTGAGACCACACCTTGAGTATTGTGTGCGGTTTTGATCGCCTTACATGAGGAAGGACGTTCTTGCCATGGAAGGAGTGCAGCGAAGATTCACCAGGCTGATACCTGGGATGGCAGGAATGACGTATGAGGAGAGATTGTGTCGATTGGGCTTATACTCACTGGAGTTTAGAAGATTGAGAGGGGATCTCATTGAAACCTATAAAATTCTGTCAGGCCTGGACAGACTAGATGCAGGAAGGATGTTTCTGATGGCCGGGGAGTCCAGAACAAGGGGTCATAGTCTAAGGATAAGGGGTAAGCCATTTAGGACTGAAATGAGGAGGAATTTCTTCACCCAGAGAGTGGTGAACCTGTGGAATTCTCTGCCACAGAGGGCGGTGGAGGCCAGTTCATTAAGTATATTCAAGAAAGAGTTGGATATATTTCTTAAGGCTAAAGGGATCAAGGGATATGGGGAGAAGGCAGGGACCGGGTACTGAATTTGGATGATCAGCCATGATCTCATTGAATGGCGGAGCAGGCTCGAAGGGCCGAATGGCCTACTCCTGCTCCTATCTTCTATGTATCTATATGTAACTTACAGACAGACACCTCCCACTCACTGAACATACAGACAGGCACCTCCCACTCACTGACCCTACAGACGTACATCTCCCACTCACTGACCCTACAGACAGACATCTCCCGATCAGTCACACTACAGACAGACACATCCCACTCGCTGACCCTACAGACAGACACTTCCCACTCCCTGAACTTACAGACAGACACCTCCCGCTCACTGAACCTACAGAGAGACACGTACCACTCAGTGACCATACAGACAGACAACTCCCCCTCACTGACGCTACAGACAGACACATCCCTCTCACTGACCCTACAGACTGACACCTCCCACTCACAGACTCAACAGACAGACACCTCCCACTCACTGACCCTAAAGACTGACACCTCCCACTCACTGACACTAATGACTGACACCTGCCACTCATTGAGCATACAGACAGACACCTCCCACTCACTGACCCTACGGACATACAACTCCGACTCACTGACCCGACAGACACTCCCCACTCACTGAACCGAGGGACAGACACCTCCCACTCACTGAATCTACAGTCAGACACCTCCCACTCACTGACGCTACAGACACATCCCACTCACTGACGCTACAGACAGACTTCTCCCTCTCACTGACTCTACAGACAGCGACTTCCCACTCACTGACCCTACAGACACCTCCCAATCAATGACATACAGACAGACATCTCCCACTCACTGACACTACAGACAGACACCTCCCAATCACTGAACTTACAGACAGACACCTCCCACTCACTGACCATACAGACAGGCACCTCCCACTCACTGACCCTACAGACGTACACCTCCCACTCACTGACCCTAAAGACTGACACCTCCCAATCACTGAACTTACAGACAGACACCTCCCACTCACTGACCGTACAGGCAGACACCTCCCACTCACTGACCCTACAGACAGACACCTCCCGATCAGCCACACTACAGACAGACACATCCGCCTCATTGATCCTACAGACAGACACCTCCCACTCCCTGAACTTACAGACAGACACCTCCCGCTCACTGATCCTACAGAGAGACACGTACCACTCAGTGACCATACAGACAGACAACTCCCCCTCACTGACGCTACAGACAGACACATCCCTCTCACTGACCCTACAGACTGACACCTCCCACTCACAGACTCAACAGACAGACACCTCCCACTCACTGACCCTAAAGACTGACACCTCCCACTCATTGACCATACAGACAGACACCTCCCACTCACTGACCCTACGGACATACAACTCCCACTCACTGACCCGACAGACACTCCCCACTCACTGAACCTAGGGACAGACACCTCCCACTCACTGAATCTACAGTCAGACACCTCCCACTCACTGACGCTACAGACAGGCACATTCCACTCACTGCTCCTACAGACAGGCGCCTCCCGCTCAATGAACCTACAGACAGACATCTCTCTCTCACTGACCCTACAGACAGCAACATCCCACTCACTGAACCTACAGGCACCACCCAGTTACTGACCCTACAGATAGACACCTCCCACTCACTGACCCTTCAGACAGACACCTCCCACTCAATAATCCTACAGACAGACACCTCCATCTCACTGAACCTACAGACAGACACTTCCCACTCACTAACCCTACAGACACCACCCAATCACTGAACATACAGACAGACACTTCCCAATCACTGACCATACAGGCAGAAACCTCACACTCACTGAACCTACAGAGAGACACCTCCCAATGACTGACCATACAGACTGACTTTACCCACTCACTGAACCTACAGAGAGACACTTCCAACTCACTGATCATACAGACAGACACCTCCAACTCACTGACAATACAGACACATCCCACTCACTGATCCTACAGACAGACACCTCCCACTCACTGACCCTACAGACAGACACATCTCTCTCACTGACCCTCCAGACAGATCCCACACACTGACGCTACAGACAGAGACCTCCCACTCACTGACACTACAGACAGACACCTCCCACTCACTGACCTTACAGACACCTCCCACTCACTGACCATACAGACAGACACCTCCAAATCACTGAACCTACAGTCAGACATCTCCAACTCACAGACGCTGCTGACAGACACCTTCCACTCATTGACCCTACTGACACCTCCATCTCACTGACCCTACAGACAGACACCTCCCACTCACTGAACCTACAGTCACCTCCCAGTCTCTGACCCTACAGACAGACACCTTCCTCTCACTGACCATACAGACAGACACCTACATAAGAACATAAAAAATAGGAGCAGGAGTAGGCCAATCGGCCCCTCGAGCCTGCTCCGCCATTCAATAAGATCATGGCTGATCTGATCCTAACCGCCAATCCACTATCACAGAACCATCTCCTGAATCTAACAGAATTAGACAAACGAAATAGGAGCAGGATCAGGCTACACGGCCCCTGGGCCCGCTCCGCTACCCACAGGGCCATGACCAATCCGAACCTAGACTCATGTCCAAATTCCTGCCCGCTCCCATTAACCCTTAATTCCCTTTACTTCTAGGAAACTGTCTATTTCTGTTTTAAATTTATGTAATGATGTAGCTTCTACAGCTTTTTGTGGCAGCATATTGCATGGACCTACCACCCTCTGAGTGAAGAAGTTCCTCCTCATCTCAGTTTTGAAAGAGCAGCCCCTTATTCTAAGACTATGCCCCCAAGTTCTAGTTTCACCCATCATCGGGAACATCTTCCCCGCATCCACCCGATCCAACCCCTTCACAATCTTATATGTTTCAATAAGATCGCCTCTCATTCTTCTGAACTCCAATGAGTAGAGTCCCAATCTACACAACCTCTCCTCATATGTCCATCTCCTCATCCCCGGGATTAACCGAGTGAACCTTCTTTGTACTGACTCGAGAGCAATTATGTCCTTTCTTAAGTATGGACACCAAAACTGTACGCAGTATTCCAGGTGCGGTCTCACCAATACCTTGTACAACTGAAGCAATACCTCCCTATTTTTATATTCTATCCCCCTAGCAATGAAAGCCAACATTCCATTTGCCTTCTTAATCACTTGCTGCACCTGCATACTAACCTTTTGAGTTTCGTGCACCAGGACCCCCAGATCCCTTTGTACTTCAGTACTTTCCAGTTTCTTGCCATTAAGAAAATAACTTGCTCTACGATTTTTCCTGCCAAAGTGCATAACCTCACACTTTCCAGTATTGTATTCCATCTGCCAAATCTCTGCCCACTTACTTAGTCTGTCTATGTCCCCTTGCAGGTTTTTTATGTCCTCCTCACTCACTACTTTCCCTCCCATCTTAGTATCATCTGCAAACTTTGATATGTTACACTCGGTCCCCTCCTCCAAATCGTTAATATAGATTGTAAAAAGTTGGGGACTCAGCACTGACCCCTGCGGAACACCACTAGTTACTGATTGCCAGTCTGAGAATGAACCATTTATCCCAACTCTCTGCCTTCTGTTAGATAGCCAATCCTCTATCCATGCCAGAATATTACCCCCAATCCCGTGATTTTTTATCTTAAGCAATAATCTTTTGTATTGCACCTTGTCAAATGCCTTTTGGAAGTCTAAATACACTACGTCCACTGGTTCCCCTTTATCCACCCTATATGTTACTTCCTCAAAGAACTCCAGCAAATTTGTCAAACATGACTTCCCCTTCATAAAACCATGCTGACTTTGTCCTATTAAATTATAATTATCCAAATGTCCTGTTACTGTCTCCTTAATAATGGACTCCAAAATTTTACCTACCACAGATGTTAGGCTAACCGGTCTATAGTTTCCAGCCTTCTGTCTACTGCCCTTTTTAAATAAGGGTGTTACATTAGCAGTTTTCCAGTCTGCCGGGACCTTTGCCGAGTCCAGGGAGTTTTGGAAAATTATTACCAATGCATCCACAATCCCTACCGCCACTTCCCTCAAGACCCTAGGATGTAAGCCATCAGGTCCAGGTGATTTATCCGCCTTGAGTCCCATTATTTTACCGAGTACCACTTCCTCAGTGATTTTGATCGTGTTTAGCTCCTCCCCCCCTTTAGCCCCCTGTTTGTCCAGTGTTGGGATATTCTTAGTGTCTACTACTGTAAAGACTGATATAAAATATTCATTCAGTGTTTTTGCCATCTCCATATTTCCCACCATTAATTTCCCGGTCTCATCCTCTAAGGGACCAACATTTACTTTAGCCACCCTTTTTCTTTTTATATAACTATAAAAACTCTTACTATCTGTTTTTATATTTTTTGCTAATTTACTTTCATAATCTATCTTCCCTTTCTTAATCAATCTTTTTGTTATTTTTTGCTGTCTTTTAAAGTTTCCCCAATCCTCTATCCTCCCACGAGATTTGGCTACCTTATATGCCCTTATTTTTAGTCGAATACTATCCTTAATTTCTTTACTTAGCCACGGATGGCTGTCTTTTCTTTTACACCCTTTTCTTCTCAGTGGAATATATATTTTTTGGAAGTTGTAAAATAACTCCTTGAATGTACACCACTGATCATGTATCGTCTTACCCTTTAATCTATTTTCCCAATCCACTGTACTCAATTCCACTCTCATACCTTCATAGTCTCCTTTATTCAAGCTTAGCACGCTTGTTTGAGATCCAACCTTCTCACCCTCTAATTGAATATGGAATTCAACCATGTTATGGTCACTCATTCCAAGGGGATCCTTTACTAGGACATTTTTAATTAATCCTGTCTCGTTACACAGGACCAGATCTAAGGTTGCTTGCCCCCTGGTCGGTTCAGTTACATTCTGCTCAAGAAACCCATCCCTAATACACTCAATGAACTCATACTCAAGGCAGCCCTGCCCAATTTGATTTGTCCAATTAATATGATAGTTAAAATACCCCATAATTATAGATGTTCCCTTATTACAAGCCTCAACTATTTCCTGATTCATACTCCGTCCAACAGAGTTGCCACTGTTCGGAGGCCTATAGACTACGCCCACTAGTGTTTTTTTCCCCTTATTATTCCTTACCTCCACCCAAACTGTTTCATTATCCTGATCTTTTGACCCAATATCATTTCTCTGTATTACAGTGATTCCTTCCTTTATTAACATAGCCACCCCACCTCCCCTTCCTTCCTGCCTGTCCTTCCTGATCGTTAAATAACTTGGTATGTTTAATTCCCAGGCATTGTCAGCCTGCAGCCATGTTTCTGTAATGGCCACAAGATCATACCCATATGTAGTTATTTGTGCCATTAACTCGTCTACTTTGTTACGAATGCTACGTGCATTCAGATAGAGAACTTTCAAAGATGTTTTGTGATACTTATCACAGAAATCACAGAAACCCCACAGTGCAGATAGAGGCCATTTCGGCCCATCGAGCCTGCACCGACACATATCCCACCCGATCCCCGTAACCCCTACACGAACACATGTCCCACCCTATCCCCACGTATTTAATCCCCCTAACACTAAGGGTCAATATATCATAGCCAATCAACCTAACCGCACATCTTTGGACTGTGGGAGGAAACCGGAGCACCCGGAGGAAACCCACGCAAACACGGGGAGAATGTGCAAACTCCACACAGACGGTCACCCGAGGCCGGATTTGAACCCGGGTCCCTGGCGTTGTGAGGCAACAGTGCTAACCACTATGCCACCGTGTTCCTGCTTTTGCCCTTTTTATTACCTCCTACTCACTGACCCTATAGACACCTCTGTTGTGTCTGCGTATCATAAGACACAGACTGCAGGAGAACGGTACAACAGATGTTTACTCAACGTGGCTCACACGGGAACTGACCTGTACAGATTACTACTCAGTGTTATATACAGGTGTGGTCACTGCCGGTACTGCAGTATACATGAGCTGTAAAAAATAGTTCCCCCCCTTAAAGGTATATACATTACAATTCCTCCCCTTTTAGATTAACAGTACCATAACACTCATTTATCAATTAAATATCAAACTAATTACAATTAACACTTTTAACATGCAACATTAGCTGAAAATAGTCTATTTATATATTCAGTCTTTGGGGAGGCTTCCTGATCCTTTCTGGATAGCGCCTTTCCCGAGTGCCTTGCTCTTGGTGCGGAGGCGATTCTGGCCCCCTGTCGTCGGTTGGTTCATCAGCTTCCGATGCTACTGTTTCTGGGGTAGATGCGACCTGTACGTCGGGTTCATCACCAGGTACGTATGGGCGAGGTATGGGGTTGACTTGTTCCTGTGACTCTAGGATCTGGTCAGCATGGCGCCTCACGATGCTCTCCCCAACGTCCACTGTGTACATTAGTGGGCCCTGCCGTGTGCATGTCGTTCCTGGCTGCCATTTTTCTGTTCGCAGTCGCGGGCCAAGTCTGGTTGCCCTACATTGAAGCTCCTTGTTGGCTTCTCATGGATGTGCTCGAATTGCTTACTCTCAACATCTCTTCGTATGTTTGGTCTGAGCAAATCCAGGCGAGATTTTATCCTTCGGTTAAAGAACATCATGGCTGGGGCCTGGTTGGTGACTGCATGTGTCGCATTCCAGTAGGCGAACAGGAAATTGTCCACCTTGTGCTGCAGCAGAATGTTGTCATTGTACATAGCCTTTATTGCCTTCTTAAAGGTTTGTACGAACCTCTCAGCCAATCCATTAGTGGCTGGATGATACGGGGCGGATGTGTAATGCCTTACCCCATTCTTTTTCAAGAACCTCCGGAATTCTTCGGACACAAACTGTGGTCCGTTGTCGGAGCAAATCTGTTCTGGCAAGCCATTCCTGGCAAAAATGGTCCGTAGGACTGCAATAGTTTTCTCCGTGGTGGTGGAGGACATTTTGATGACCTCAGGCCATTTCGAGTGCGCATCCACGGCTATTAAAAACATTGAGTCCATGAATGGTCCAGCAAAATCAATATGCACCCATTGCCATGGAGATGAGGGCCACTCCCATGGGTGTAGGGGGGCCTGTGGTGGTGCATTTTGGACTTTCTGGCATCCTGAGCAGCTCTTGGTCAGGTCCTCGATTTGTTTATCGATTCCCAGCCACGACACATAAGCCCTGGCTAGGCTTTTCATTTTTACCCCTCCCAGATGACCCTCATGAAGCTCATTGAGCACTCACTCCCTTAACTTGGGTGGAATTACCACTCGGGATCCACACATCAAGGTCCCCCAGCACGCTGACAGCTGTTCTCTCCTTGTCAAGAATGCTGGCAACAGTGAGTCGCCATGTGCTGGCCATCCCTTCACCGTCAAATCATATACCCGAGACAGTGTTGAGTCATTTTGGGTTTCTTTTCGATACAAGCGTTAGTTACCGGTAGGTATTCAACTATAGTTGAATGGAATATTTCGACAGGATCCGCTGCTGGTGCTTCCTCCGCAGTAGGCAGTGGCAGGCGCGATAGCCCATCAGCATTTCCATGCTGTTTCGTGCCCTTATATTCAATCTCATAGTGGTGCGCCCCTAGAAAAAGTGACCATCTTTGTAGTCGTTGCGCAGTCATCACCGGAACGCCCTTCTTTGGATTAAAAATGGAGACAAGAGGCTGGTGATCAGTCAGCAAGGTGAATTTCTGCCCGTGCAGATAGTGATTGAACTTTTTCACTCCCCACACTAGGCTGAGGGCCTCCCTGTCAATCTGGGCGTAGTTACGCTCGGCTGAGGTTAGTTATCGTGACGCAAATGCTCTTGGCCTCTCTGAGCCGTCCGAGAATTTGTGTGACAGCACCGCTCCAATGCCGTAGGGTGCCGCATCACATGCCAACCGAATTGGTAATGCCGGGTTGTAATGGGCCAATACCTCTTTCGATGTGATTAGTGTTTTGCTCTTATGGAAAGCTCGTCTACATTCGTCACTCCACTTCCATGGCACCCCAGTTTGCAGTAGGGTATTCAGTGGGTGTAGTATTGTAGACAAATTTGGCAAGAACTTATGGTAGTAGTTTACCAGCCTGAGGAACGACCTCAGTTGTGACACATTTTCCGGTGCTGGAGCCTTGACTACTGCCTCAATCTTCTCTGGGGACTTATGTAACCCCTCTTTATTGATAACGTGGCCACAATACGAGATCTGTTTTCTAAAAAACTCGTATTTGGGGCGGTTAGCTTGGAGCCCATATTCCTGCAATCTAGTGAGCACCTGCTCCAGGTTGGCAAGGTGATCACTGTCAATTTCGCCCGTGACCAGGATGTCGTCCAAATAACACTGGGTCCCTGGGATCCCTTGCAGGACTTGTTCCATTGCCCTCTGCCAAATAGCTGGAGCTGATGCTACCCCGAATACCAGCCGGTTGTATTGGTAGAGACCTTTATGGGTGTTGATTGTGAGGTATTTTTTTGATGCTTCTTCTACCTCCATTTGCAGATACGCCTGGGCCAGATCAATCTTAGTGAAGCGTTTCCCTCCAGATAGCGAGGCGAAAATATCTTCCAACCGTGGAAGTGGATATTGTACGGTATGAAGGACTAGGTTCACTGTTACCTTAAAGTCCCCACGGATGCAAACCTTCCTTGGTTCCCCAGGCGTGCTGCTCAATGACTTTTTCATCACAGGGACGATGGGTGTAGCCCACTTGCTCCAGTCTACCTTGGACAGTACACCTGAACGTTCCAGAATCTCCAGCTCTGCTTCGACGGCTGGGCGGATCGCATAAGGTACCAGTCTGGCCTTAAAAAATTTTGGGCTTGCGTTTTCTTCAATTTTAATCATCGCTGTCATGTCTTTTAGTGTTCCGAGTCCTTGCTGGAACATTTCTTTCGCGTCAGTTAGGGTCTTTGACAGTCGCCCAGGTGTGACGTCGTCATACTTTTTGTCAGCCACAGTCAGTGCCTGTATGGAATGCCAATCCAGTTGTATTTTCCGGATCCATTCACGTCCCAGTAATGGTGGTCCTCCATCTTGCAATACTTACAGATCTAGTTTTGGTGTTTCCTTACTGTTATATATAACGGTCACGCTTATTTTTCCTTTGGGGTAGACTTTTTGCCCCGTGTACGTCTTCAAAATAATTTTTGTGTCTCTCAAGGGTATGTGTGAGAATAGCCACTCGTAGTCCCGTCGGTTTATGACCGTTAGGGCTGATCCTGTGTCCAATTCCATCTTTACCTGGACTCCTGCTTCTTGAGTGACCCAAATGGTTCGGTGATCCTCCGTTGTGATCACATTATGCAGTTTCAGAAAACTCAGTTCCCTGCTTTCGGAGTCGTTATCACTCTTTTGTTCGTCTGAACTATTCTCGTCATCTTATGTAGCTTCTTGTACTTTTCTTTGGTAGGTTTCTTATTGCTGGTTTTCTTTCCCGACCTGCAGACTCGTGCTATGTGTTCTACTTTTCCACCATGTCTGCACACTTTGTCTTTGAACCAGCAATCATTCTGGTCGTGTTTTGTTCTGCCACAGCGATAGCACTTCTCTGTTCCATATGACATTTCGTTTGTGCCATATTCTTGCGGCCTCTGTTGTATCTCTGCAGCGCCCCGTGCTGCTGCTTCATATGATACCGCAATGCTGAAAGCCTTTTCCAGCGTAAGGTCCTTTTCAGATAAAAGCCATTTCTGGGTTCCTTCACTTTGAAGCCCACACACAAACTTGTCCCTTAAGGTATCTGCCAGTCCCGCTCCAAACTGGCAGTGTTTCGATAGTTTGCACAGTTCTGTTAAATAATCAGCATTGCTTTCATCCTTATGCTGGTTTCGTTTGTGAAACTTGAATCTTTCTGCTATCAGCAGCGGTGTGGGGTTTAAATGTTCCTGTAGTATCGTTACTATGTCTTCAAAACTCTTTTCCATTGGCTTCGTTGGGGTTACTAGATTTCGTAATAACCCATACGTCTTTGCACCCATTAAATTTAACAATACCGAAACTTTCTTGTCATCTGACACCTCATTTGCCTTGCAGTGGACTACATATGCCGGTACTGCAGCATACATGAGCTGTAAAAGTCAGTTCCCCCCTTAAAGGTATATACATTACAACCTCCAACTCACTGACCCTACAGATTGGACTACATATGTCTATTCTTTTGACATATGTAGTCCAATCTTCGACTTCATTGTCAAACGCGGTGATACTGCGACTCTTCGGCATTTTGGGTGTGGTTTAAAATGGCGTCTCCCGCGCATTCCTTCCTCCCCTGCTGCTGCCAACGCCGCTCCCGGCGGTTCTCGTGGCAATGGCGGTGCCCTGTAGGTTTCGCGCGCTTCTCCTGCGCTGCTGCCAATGCTGCTCTCCGTGGTCCTCGTGGCAATGGCGGCGCCTCGCGGGTTTATGCGCATCTCTCTCTCCCTCTCTTCGACGCTGCTCAGCCCCTGAACACCAGCTGCACCCTGTGCGTTCTGCCCTCTCTCTCTCTCCCCCTTTGCTGTGCAGCTCGGTCGGGCTCTAGCCCACCGCTGTCCGGAAAGGGTCTGCGCACTACCTGTTGCCAGCCCGTTTTGCTGGACCACCTCGACTGGAAAGCCAAGCCTGGCTCTCGACAGCCTCCCCCGCAATTCTCGAGTGTCTGCTGGATGACTGGGCGGTTGCCCGTGGTCGACGCCCGAGTCTCTGGCCTTGACCTCCAATCCACTGATCTACAGGAATGAATCCCTGGGAGGTGATGCAGAGTTGCAGGTAGGTTCGAACTTGCCTTGTCGCCAATGTTGTGTCTGTGTATAATAATACACAGACTGCAGGAGAACGGTACAACAGGTGTTTACTCAACATGGCTCACACGGGAACTGACCTGTACAGATTACTACTCAGTGTTATATACAGGTGTGGTCACTGCCGGTACTGCAGCATACATGAGCTGTAAAAGTCAGTTCCCCCCTTAAAGGTATATACATTACAACCTCCAACTCACTGACCCTACAGACAGACACTTCCCACTCACTGCCCTACAGACAGACACCTCGTAATCACTGACCCTACAGACAACTCCCGCTCACTGACCATACAGACAGACACTTCCCTCTCACTGACTGTACAGGCAGAAACCTTCCAATCACTAACCCTACAGACAGACACCTCCCACTCACTGACCCTACAGACAGACACCTCCCACTCACTGACCATACAGACACCTCCCACTCACTGACCCTAAAGACAGACACCTCCCAATCACTGAACTTAGAGACAGACACAACCCACTCACTGGCCTAGAAATTCAGTTGCGTTCGCCAGCCGTTAGCGCCTTAGGAGGAGTAGATCTCGAGCGCTAGGCACTTAGCGGCCGGGCGCAGAACGATTTGCGCCTACGCCCAACTTCAGTAGACATTTAGCGCCGGCGCAAAGTGTTTGCGCGCGCTCAGCTGCGCGCGCAACTTATGACGTCATTTCGTCGTGCAACGCCCTTTGTGCGCCCCAAACCGGAACTTCAGTCGCGCCCGCCCAATGTGGGCGTGGCGGTGTTAAGAACTGTGAAGTGGAACGCAGCAGAGGCCCTGTGGGCCTCGGGGAGCGCTAATTAAAGGGCACTTAGACTGAACTATAAAGGCCAGCCATTTTGCTGCAATGACTCTAGTGCAACGGATTTCTGGGCTGAGACCAAGGAAGACACCTTACTGATTTGGCCCAACATAAGAGAGGTATTTTTGGCTTCTGGCCAGAGCTTGGAAATTTGACTCATTGTGATTTCACTGTTTGTAAGAATATTATGGGGGCTGCATGGGGTTCCAACCCTCAGTTCCAGCATTATGTGCGAAGGGCTCGCAGACGCTGTGTGAGAGGGGCAGCCATGCCTAGACGCAGAGGGGGCATCAGGCGTCGGCAACGTAGGCCTTACCCACTCAGGGAATACCGCCAGCAGGTGTCCTATCTCACCATGACTGCCGGGCAGTGTGTTAAGAGGCTGCGCTTCAGAAGGGAGGTGGTTGCAGAGATCTGCCAGCTGCTTCACAGAGATCTGCGTCCACAGCTGATGTGCAGGACGTCTCTGTCGGTGGAAGTGAAGGTCACGGTGGCTCTGAACTTTTATGCAAGCGGCTCCTTCCAAGCCGCTGCTGGGGACATAGCTAACATCTCCCAGTTCGCCGTGCATCGCTGCATCCGGCAGGTCACCGATGCCCTTTTCGCAAGGAGACACCAATTCATCTCCTTCCCCATGACCCTAGAGAGGCAGGAGCAGCGTGCAGTCGGATTTGCGAGGATCGCTGACTTCCCCATGGTGCAGGGCGCCATTGACTGCACGCATGTGGCTTTGCGGGCACCTATCGACAATGCCGAGGATTACCGCAACCGGAAGGGCTACCATTCCCTCAATGTACAGCTGGTGTGTGACCACAGGCAGCGCATCCTAGCTGTCAATGCCCGCTTTCCAGGCAGCAGCCACGATGCATTTATCCTGCGCCAGACTACTGTGGCTGACATGTTCCAGGCACAGCCTCCACCAAGAGGATGGCTTATCGGGGACAAAGGCTATCCTTTGTGTACATGGCTCATGACCCCGCTCCGCGCGCCCAGGACCCCTGCTGAGGAGGCATACAACGAAAGCCATCAAGCCACAAGGAACATCATAGAGCAAATGATTGGCGTCCTCAAGCAGCGGTTCCTCTGCCTGGATCGCTCCGGCGGATCTCTGCAGTATTCGCCGGATAGAGTCTCCCAGTTCGTCGTCGTTTGCTGCATGCTGCACAACCTGGCTATCCGCAGGACTCAGGCACTGCCACCTCACGTTGGACCACCACCTCAGGAGGACGAGCAGGAGGACCATGAGGAGGAGGAGGAGGAGGAGGAGGAGGAGTACCAGCCCAGGAGGGAGCCACAAGGTCCAAGGGCCGTCCGTCGGCGGCTTATTGAACGACACTTCTAGGCCCCCTGTCAGGGAATGGCTTGCGGCAATGAACGCACATGAATGCAGCCGCTCCGCAAGCCCTCAGCCGGTTAACGCAACAACCACTTGAAACATCACACATGGACAAGCTGAATAAAGAAAAAGCTTTATTGAACAAACTCAGGGCCCTTCCCACATGAAACTGAAAAACAGACAACACCCCCAAAAAACACTCAAATACATATCTCACTCCCACAACCTGGGGAGGAATAACAAAACTTGTCCATCCAAATGGCCTTCATCCTCGGCCTTACCAAAAGAACCCCCCCCATAGACAAGACAACCACCCCCATATAAAAAAACATTTGCCAACACACTCTACTTTGTGTGCCGAGAGGGCGAGTCCTTGTCCAGGCTTTTCCGGCCCCTGGCCGACCTGCTGCTCCGCCTCAACCTGGGCCCTGTGGGTGCTGCAAGGCTGGGGGAAGGCTCCTGAGGGGCACATGGCGTGACGGCAGATGCCCTTGGGGGTCGGCCTAGACGAGCTCTGGCCCTCGAGGGGCCGGCTGCTGACTGCTGCAGCTGTGGCTGGGCAGCATCAGTCCCTCCAGCAGCTTGTTGCAGCTTCGCTGGGGGTGTGGCAGTGGCGGCTGTAGCAATGGGGGCAAGCTGGCTGATGCGAGGCGCTCGCTGCTCGCCTGAGACACTGGCACTCGGCCGGGCTGGCACTGCAGCAAGCGCAGCAATCTGGTGAAGGCCAGACCGCTGTGCTGCTGCAGCGCAGCGGGTGCCCTGGCGATGCCTGCCTGACACAGCGAGTGTGGCAGCAGTGAGTGCCCGTACTGCCCTGGTCTGTGCCCGCATCAGACCAGCCAGTGACTGCATGGCACCACTGATCAACTGTCCACTCGCTGCCTGTGCTGCCCTGAATTCGTCCCGACTCGCGTCCTGTGCTGCCCTGAATTCGTCCCGACTCGCGACCTGTGCTGCCCTCAATTCGGCCCGACTCGCGTCCTGTGATGCCCCGAATTCGGCCCGACTCGCGTCCTGTGATGCCCCGAATTGTTCGAGACCCCTGGCCTGTGCTGCCGCGAGTTGTTCGAAACCCCTGGCCTGTGAGGCCCCAAAATCGGACACACTATGAGCCAGGGACTCGATGGCCTCAGGCAACCGTGCCAGAACCCCCATGAACTCGGTGTGCCGACGATCCGAGTCCGCGGGCATTTGATCAAGGAGGCACACCTCCTGGGCAAGGACCGTCTCCGGACTGGAGGCCGGACTCTCCCTCTGGGGAGAAGGCCGCCGAGCTGGCCGACCCTTCCCGCGTGGCTGGACGCCATTGGGCCCAGGAGCTACACTCCCCTGCAACACTTCCCCCCTCTGGGGAGAAGGCAGCCATGCTGCCCGACCCTTCCTGCGTGGCTGGACGCCACTGGGCCCAGGAGCTTCACTCCCCTGCAACACTTCCCCCCTCTGGGGAGAAGGCAGCCGTGCTGCCCGACCCTTCCCGCGTGGCTGGACGCCACTGGGCACAGGAGCTACACCCCCCTGCAACACTTCCCCCTGGCTCTCCTCCAGGGAAGACGTGTCCCCTCCATTGCCATCCCCTGGCGCGGATGAGGGTTCCCCCGATGTGCCGCCTTCCTCTTGCTCCTCCTCGTCCTCCTCTTCCGAGGGACTGACACTCGCAGCTTCAGGGACCTCCTCCTCACCAGCTGAAAGCAGGAAGGCACAAGAGTAGCTTTAGAGTGAGGACAGGGCGTCAGCGAGGGAGGCATGAGTGGTGGCATTCTGCGCATTTGTCGGACAGTGGCAAAGGATGTAGATCTGAAGCGCAAGGGGAACGAGAGAGGTCCAAACAGTCATGTCCTTACCATTGGGGCCCAGCACAGGGTCGGCATCTCCAATTGCAACGGGGCCAATCACCCGGGCACCCATGAGTCGACCCACGTGCTCCTCCAGGTCACTGAGCTGCTGGAACTGGGCACGGCCTCCCCCGGTGACAGTCCGGCTCTTCAGATTCTGGGCCAGCTTGACCTGCAAGAGAAAGGACGGCCTCTAAGTACAGTGTGGTGCCCTGTTGTTGTGTGCACTGCCTCCCATGGTCGAATAGCTTGGCCAGTGTGTAAAGTGCAGAAAGTGCAATTGATGTTCATGCCAGTGCCATAGCTGCTGGATGAGGGCTGGCCATTAGGCCTTTGAGGTCCCTTTGCCCATAATGTGAGGTGCACATGCAAGGATGAGGAGGACACTGGAAAGGGTACTCACCCTGACAATCTGAGTGAGGTCGTTAAACTTTTTCCGGCATTGGACACCAGTCCTGGGGACATCGCAGGTGGCTGTGACCCTCTGGGCGATATCCCTCCAGGCTCTCCTGTACACCCTCTTGGGAGGCTTCTTGCCACTGTCCGGGAACAAGATATGGCTTCTCTTCTCCAAAGCCCTAACCAGCACCTTTAAATCATGGGCAGAGAAGCGCTGCGCTCGCTCACGGGCCCTCTGCATCCTTCCTGGCGTTATTTCTCTCCAGCAGCAGTGTTTAGGCCTAGCTGGAGGGCTGCAGTATCCAGGGCGTGGCAGCAGACCAAGTCGACCCTTCCCCCTTTAAGAGCTGGCCGGCGCCAGGGTGTCTGCTGTCAATCAAAACATGACCGCACCTGCGCTGCGCCCGGCCTCGGCGGTATCAGTCTGCACCGCCGGCTTAGCGCCTAAAGATAGCCGTGCAACGCCAGTTTTAGCGCTCGAGCAAACTCCTTGGCCAAAGCTACAGAATATCGGCGAAGTGGCCTCCACTTTCCAGCGGGCGCAAACTTTAGCGGCCGCCCGACTTTACCGCCCCAAAAGTGGCTAGACTGAATTTCTAGGCCACTGTCCCTACACACAGACACTTCCCACTCACAGTCTCTACAGACACCTCCCAATCTCTGAACCTACAGACAGACACCTCCAACTCACTGACCCTTCAGGTAGACAAATCACACTCACTGACCATACAGACACCTCCCACTCACTGAACCTACAGACATACAACTCCCACTCACTGACCTGAAAGACACATCCCACTCACTGACGCTACAGACAGGCACGTTCCACTCACCGATCCTACAGACAGACACCTCACGCTCAATGAACCTACAGACAGACATCTCTCTCTCACTGACCCTACAGACAGAAACCTCCCACTCACTGAATATACAGGCACCACCCAGTCACTGACCCTACAGATAGACATCTCCCATTCACTGACCCTTCAGACAGACACCTCCCGTTCAATGACCCTACAGACAGACACCTCCCTCTCACTGAACCTACAGACAGATACTTCCCACTCACTGACACAACAGAAACCTCCCAATCTCTGAACCTACAGACAGACACCTCCAACTCACTGACCCTTCAGACAGACAACTCACACTCACTGACCATACAGACACCTCCCACTCACTGAACCTACAGACATACAACTCCCACTCACTGACCTGACAGACACATCGACTCATTGACCCTACAAACAGGCACCTTCGACTCACTGACCCTACAGACACTTCCCACGCACTGACCCTACAGACAGATTAAACCCAATCACTGAACCAGCCGGCAGACGACTCCCACTCACTGACCCTACAGACAGACACCTCCCACTCATTGACCATACAGACAGACACCTCCCACTCACTGAACCTACAGTCAGACACCTCCCACTCACTGACCCTCCAGACACATCCCACTCACTGAAGCTACAGGCAGGCACGTTCCACACACCGATCCGACAGACAGACACCTCACGCTCAATGAACCTACAGAGAGACATCTCTCTCTCACTGACCCTACAGACAGAAACCTCCCACTCACTGAACATACAGACAGACACTTCCCAATCACTGACCATACAGACAGAAACCTCACACTCACTGACCCTACAGAGAGACACCCCCCACTGACTGACCATACAGACAGACTTTACCCACTCACTGAACCTACAGAGAGACACTTCCAACTCACTGATCATACAGACAGACACCTCCAACTCACTGACACTACAGACACATCCCACTCACTGACGCTACAGACAGACACCTCCCACTCACTGACCATACAGACAGACACATCCCTCTCACTGAACCTACAGAGATACAACTCCCACTCACTGACCCAACAGACACATCCCACTCACTGACCCTACAGACAGATGCCTCCCACTCACTGAACCTACAGACAGACACCTCCCACTCACTGACCCTCCAGACACATCCAATTACTGACGCTACAGAAAGACACGTTCCACTCACTGACCCTACAGACAGACACCTCCCGCTCAATGACTCTACAGACAAACATCGCTCTCTCACGGACCCTACAGAAAGACACCTCCCACTCACTGAAACTACAGTCACCTCCCAGTCTCTGACCTTACATCAGACACCTACCACTCACTGACCCTACAGACAGATACCTTCCGTTCACTGACCCTACAGACAGACAAATCCCTCTCACTGACCATACAGACAGACACCTCCTACTCACTGACGCTATAGACACCTCCAACTCACTAACCCTACAGACAGACACCTCCCAATCACTGCCCTACAGACAGACATCTCGTACTCACTGACCCTACAGACAACTCCCACTCACTAACCCTACAGACAGACACCTCCCAGTCACTGCCCTACAGACAGACAGCTCGCACTCACTGACCCTACAGACAACTCCCGCTCACTGACCCTGCAGACAGATACTTCCCTCTCACTGACTGTACCGGCAGAAACCTCCCACTCACTAACCATACAGACAGACACCTCCCACTCACTGATCCTACAGACAGGCACCTCCCACTCACTGACCCTACAGATACCTCCCACTCACTGAACCTACAGACACCTCCCAATCACTGACCCTCCAGACACATCCCAATCACTGTCGCTACAGACAGACACAACCCGCTCAATGATTCTACAGACAGAGATCTCTCTCGCACTGACCCTACAGACAGACACCTTCCGCTCAATGACCCTACAGACAGACAACTCCCTCTCACTGACCCTACAGACAGACACTTCCCTCTGACTGACCATACAGACACCTCACAATCACTGACCATACAGACAGACACCACCCAAGCACTAACCCTACAGACAGCCACCTCACACTCACTGACCCTACAGACAGACACCTCCCACTTACTGACCGAACAGACAGACTTTACCCACTCACGGACCCTACAGAGAGACATTTCGCACTCACTGACCATACAGACAGACACCTCCCACTCACTGACCCTACAGACACTTCCCACTCAATGACCCTACAGACAGACACCTCCCACTCACTGACCCGACAGACAGACACATACCTCTCACTGACCCTCCAGACACATCCCAAGCACTGACGCTACAGACAGAGACCTCACACTCACTGACCCTACAGACAGGCACCTCGCACTTACTGATCCTACAGACAGACACCTCCAAATCACTGACCCTACAGACAGACACCTCCCTCTCACTGAACCTACAGGCAGACACCTCCCACTTACTGACCCTACAGACAGACACCTCCCACTCACTGAACCTACAGTCACCTCCCAGTCTCTGACCCTACAGACAGACACCTCCCACTCACTGACCCTACAGACAGACACCTACCGCTTAATGACCCTACAGACAGAAAACTCCCTCTCACTTACCCTACAGACAGCCACCTCCTACACACTGACCCTATAGACACCTCCAACTCACTGACCCTACAGTCAGACACATCCCACTGACTGACCTACAGACAGACACCTCCCAATCACTGCCCTACAGAAAGACACCTCGCACTCACTGAACCTGGAGACAGACACAACCCACTCACTGTCTAAACAGGCAGACACCTCCCACTCACTGTCCCTACAGACACATCCCAATCACTGAACTTACAGTCAGACACCTCCAACTCACTGACCCTTCAGACAGGCACCTCCCACTCACTGACCCTCCAGACACATCCGACTCACTGACGCGACAGGCAGACACGATCCACTCACTAACCCTACAGACAGACACCTCCTGCTGAATGACTCTACAGACAGACATCTCTCTCTCACTGACCCTACAGACAGATACTTCCCACTCACTGACCCTACAGACACCTCAAAATCACTGACCATAAAGAGAGACATCTCCCAATCACTGACCCTACAGACAGACATCTCGTACTCTCTGACCCTACAGACAACTCCCACTCACTAACCCTACAGACAGACACCTCCCAGTCACTGCCCTACAGACAGACAGCTCGCACTCACTGACCCTACAGACAACTCCCACTCACTGACCCTACAGACAGACACCTCCCACTCACTGACCCTACAGACAGACACCTCCCACTCACTGACCCTACAGACACATCCCACTCACTGACCCTACAGACAGACATCTCCAATTCACTGACCCTACAGACAGACACCTCCAAATCACAGACCCTAGAGATAGACACCTTCCACTCACTGACCCTACTGACACCTCCCATTCGCAGACCCTACAGAAAGACACCTCCCACTCTCTGACCCTACAGACAGACACCTCCCTCTCACTGAACCAACAGGCAGACGCCTCCCGACCACTCACACTACAGACAGACACATCCCACTCACTGACACTACAGACACCTCCCACTCACTGACCCTACAGACAGACACCTCCCACTCACTCACCCTACAGGAAACACCTCCCGCTCAATGACCCTACAGACAGACAACTCCCTCTAACTGATCCTACAGACAGACACCTCCCACTCACTGAACCTACAGACATCTCCCAGTCACTGACCCTAAAGACACTACCCACTCACTGACCCTACAGACAGACACCTCCCACTCACTGACCCTACAGACAGACTCCTCCCTCTCACTGACCCTACAGACACTTCCCACTCACTTACCATATAGATAGACTTTACCCACTCACTGACCCTACAGACAGGCACCTTTGACTCACTGACCCTACAGACACATCCCATGCACTGACCATACAGACAGACACATCCCTCTCAGTGACACTACATACAGACACCACACACTCACTGACCCTACAGAGAGACACTTCCCACTCTCTGACCGTACAGACAGACACCTCCCTCTCACTGTCCCTACAGACAGACACCTCCCACGCACTGACCCGTCAGACAGACATTTCCCAATCACTGCCCTACAGACAGACACCTCGCACTGTCTGATCTACAGACACTTCCTACTCACTGACCCTACAGACAGACACCTCCCACGGACTGACCCTACGGACAGATGTTACCCAATCACTGACACTACAGGCAGACGCCTCCCACTCACTGGCCCTACAGACAGACACCTCCCAGTGACTAACCATTCAGACAGAAACTTCCCACTCAATGACCGTACAGACATACACCTCCTACTCATTGACCTGACAGACACTTCCCACTCATTGAACCTACAGTCAGACACCTCCCACTCACTGAAACTACAGACAGGCACCTCCAACTTACTGACCCTCCAGACACATCCCACTCACTGACGCTACAGCCAGGCACCTTCCACTCACTGACCCTACAGACAGACACCTCCAGCTCACTGACTCTACAGACACATACCACTCACTAACCTTACAGACAGACATCTCCTACTAACTGACCCAACAGACACCTCCCACTCATCGACCCAACAGACAGACAACTCCCGCTCAATGAACCTATAGACAGGCACCTCCCTCTCACTGACCCTACAGACAGACAGCTCCCAATCACTGATCCTACAGCAACCTCCCAGTCACTGACCCTACAGACAGACACCTCCCACTCACTGACACTACAGACAGACACCTCCCACTCACTGACACTACAGACAACTTCCACTCACTGACCCTACAGGCAGACACCTCCCAATCACTGATCCTACAGACAGACACCTCCCACTCACTGACCGTACAGACATACAACTCCCACTCTCTGACCTGACAGACACTTCGCACTCACTGACACTACAGACAGACACCTTACACTCACTGATCCTACAGCAGACACCACCCACTCAATTACACTACAGACAGACCTCTCTCTAACTGACCATACAGACAGACACCTCCCACTAACTGAACCTACAGACAACTTCCACTCACTGACCCTACAGACAGACACCTCCCAATCATTGACCATACAGACAGACACGTCCCACTCACTGACCCTACAGACAGATACCTCCCACTTACTGAACCTACAGAGAGACACCTCCCACTCACTGACCCTCCAGGCACATCCCACTCACTAACCTTACAGACAGACATCTCCCATTAACTGACCCTACAGACACCTCCCACTCACTGACCCTACAGAATCTCCCACTCACTTACACTACAGACAGACACCTCCCACTCACTGACCCTACAGACAGACACCTCCCGCTCAATGACCCTACAGACAGACACATCCCACTCACTGACCCTACAGACAGACACCTCCCATTCACTGACTCTACAGACACATACCACTCACTAACCTTACAGACAGACATCTCCGACTAACTGACCCAACAGACACCTCCCACTCATCGACCCAACAGACAGACAACTCCCGCTCAATGAACCTATAGACAGGCACCTCCCTCTCACTGACCCTACAGACAGACAGCTCCCAATCACTGATCCTACAGCAATCTCCCAGTCACTGACCCTACAGACAGACACCTCCCACTCACTGACACTACAGACAGACACCTCCCACTCACTGACACTACAGACAACTTCCACTCACTGACCCTACAGACAGACACCTCCCACTCACTGACCGTACAGACATACAACTCCCACTCTCTGACCTGACAGACACTTCGCACTCACTGACACTACAGACAGACACCTTACACTCACTGATCCTACAGCAGACACCACCCACTCACTGACCGTACAGACATACAACTCCCACTCTCTGACCTGACAGACACTTCACACTCACTGACACTACAGACAGACACCTTACACTCACTGATCCTACAGCAGACATCACCCACTCAATTACACTACAGACAGACCTCTCTCTAACTGACCATACAGACAGACACCTCCCACTAACTGAACCTACAGACAACTTCCACTCACTGACCCTACAGACAGACACCTCCCAATCATTGACCATACAGACAGACACGTCCCACTCACTGACCCTACAGAATCTCCCACTCACTTACACGACAGACAGACACCTTACACTCACTGATCCTACAGCAGACACCACCCACTCAATTACACTACAGACAGACCTCTCTCTAACTGACCATACAGACAGACACCTCCCACTAACTGAACCTACAGATACCTCCCACTTACTGAACCTACAGAGAGACACCTCCCACTCACTGACCCTCCAGGCACATCCCACTCACTAACCTTACAGACAGACATCTCCCATTAACTGACCCTACAGACACCTCCCACTCACTGACCCTACAGAATCTCCCACTCACTGACCCTACAGACAGACACCTCCCGCTCAATGACCCTACAGACAGACACATCCCACTCACTGACCCTACAGACAGACACCTCCCATTCACTGACACTACAGAAAGACACCTCCCACTCACTGACCCTACAGGCAGACACCTCCCGCTCACTAACCCTACAGACAGACTCCTCCCTCTCACTAACCCTACAGGCAGACGCCTCTCTCTAACTGATTCTACAGCCAAACACCTCCCACTCACTGAATCTACAGACACCTCCCAGTCACTGACCCTACAGACAGACACCTCCCGCTCACTGACCCTTCAGACAGAATCCTCCCGCTCACTGACTCTATAGACAGCGACATCCCACTCACTGACCCTACAGACACCTCCCAATCAATGAACATACAGACAGATATCTCCCACTCACTGACACTACAGACAGACACCTCACAGTCACTGATCCTACAGACAGACACCTCCCACTCACTGACCGTACAGACAGATTTTACCCATCCACTGACCCTACAGAGAGACAATTCCCAATCACTGACCGTACTGACAGACACCGCCCACTCACTGACCCTACAGATGTACAGCTCCCACTCACTGACCCTAAAGACAGACACCTCCCACTCACTGATCCTACAGACAGACACCTCCTGCTCAATGAACCTACAGACAGACACCTCCCACTCACTGACCTTACAGGCAGACACCTCCCGCACACTAACCCTACAGACAGACTCCTCCCTCTCACTGACCCTACAGGCAGACACATCCCACTCACTGTCCTTACAGATACCTCCTAATCACTGAACATACAGAGAGACACCTCCCACTCACTGATCCTACAGACAGACACCTCTCTCTAACTGAATCTACAGACAGCGACATCCCACTCACTGACCCTACAGAATCCTCCCAATCAATGACCATACAGACAGACATCTCCCACTCACTGACACTACAGACAGACACCTCAAACTCACTGATCCTACAGACAGACACCTCCCACTCACTGACCGTACAGAGAGATTTTACCCACTCACTGACCCTACAGAGAGACAATTCCCAACCACTGACCGTACTGACAGACACCTCCCACTCACTGAACCTACAGACGTACAGCTCCCACTCACTTACCCTAAAGACAGACACCTCCCAATCACTGAACTTAGAGACAGACACAACCCACTCACTGTTCCTACAGACAGACACTTACTACTCACTGACCCTATAGACACCTCACACTCACTGACCCTACAGACAGGCACCTCCCACTCACTGAACCTACAGAGAGACACCTCCCACTCACTGACCCTCCAGGCACATCCCACTCACTGACCCAACAGACAGACGCCTCCAACTCACTGACTCTACAGACACATCCCACTCACTAACCTTACAGACAGACATCTCCCACTAACTGACCCTACAGACACCTCCCACTCACTGACCCTACAGAAACCCCCACTCACTTACACTACAGACAGACACCTCCCACTCACTGACCCTACAGACAGACACCTCCCGATCAATGACCCTACAGACAGACACCTCCCACTCACTGACCCTACAGACAGACACCTCCCACTCACTGACCCTACAGACAGACACCTCCCACTCACTGACCCTACAGGCAGACACCTCCCGCTCACCAACCCTACAGACAGACTCCTCCCTCTCACTGACCCTACAGGCAGACACCGCCCACTCACTGACCGTACAGACAGATTTTACCCACTCACTGACCCAGCAGAGAGACAATTCCCAATCACTGACCGTACTGACAGAGCCCTCCCACTCACTGACCCTACAGATGTACAGCTCCCACTCACTGACCCTAAAGACAGACACATCCCACTCACTGACCCAACAGACAGACGCCTCCAGCTCACTGACCCTAAAGACAGACTCCTCCCTCTCACTGACCCTACAGGCAGACACATCCCACTCACTGACCTTACAGACACCTCCCAATCACTGACCATACAGACAGACACCTCCCACTCACTGATACTTCAGACAGACACCTTACACTCACTGATCCTACAGACAGACAACTCTCTCTAACTGATTCTACAGACAGACATCTCCCACTCACTGAATCTATAGACACCTCCCAGTCACTGACCCTACAGGCAGACACCTCCCACTCACTGACCCTACAGACAGACTCCTCCCTCCTACTGACTCTACAGTGAGCGACATCCCACTCACTGACCCTACATACCCCTCCCAATCAATGACCATACATACAGACATCTCCCACTCACTGATCCTACAGACAGACACCTCCCACTCACTGACCGTACAGACAGATATTACCCACTCACTGACCCGACAGAGAGACAATTCCCAATCACTGACCGTACTGACAAACACCTCCCACTCACTGACCCGACAGACGTACAGCTCCCACTCACTGACCCTAAAGACAGACATCTCCCACTCACTGACCCTACAGACAGACACCTCCCGCTCAATGACCCTACAGACAGACACCTTCTGCTCACTGACCCTACAGACAGACACCTCCCACTCACTGACCCTACAGGCAGACACCTCCCGCTCACTAACCTTACAGACAGACTCCTCCCTCTCACTGACCCTACAGGCAGACACATCCCACTCACTGACCTTACAGACACCTCCCAATCACTGACCATACAGACAGACACCTCCCACTCACTGACACTTCAGACAGACACCTTACACTCACTGATCCTACAGACAGACAACTCTCTCTAACTGATTCTACAGACAGACACCTCCCACTCACTGAATCTACAGACACCTCCCAGTCACTGACCCTACAGACAGACACCTCCCACTCACTGACCATACAGACAGACACCTCCCGCTCACTGACCCTACAGACAGACTCCTCCCTCTCACTGACTCTACAGACAGCGACATCCCACTCACTGACCCTACAGACACCTCCCAATCAATGACCATACAGACAGACACCTCCCACTCACTGACACTACAGACAGACACCTCACACTCACTGATCCTACAGACAGACACCTCCCACTCACTGACCGTACAAACAGATTTTACCCACTCACTGACCCTACAGAGAGACAATTCCCAATCACTGACCGTACTGACAGACACCTCCCACTCACTGACCCTACAGACGTACAGCTCCCACTCACTGACCCTAAAGACAGACACCTCCCAATCACTGAACTTAGAGACAGACACAACCCACACACTGTCCCTACAGACAGACACTTACTACTCACTGAACCTATGGACACCTCACACTCACTGACCCTACAGACAGCTCCCGCTCACATTACAGACAGACACATCCCACTCACTGACCTTACAGACAGACACCACCCACTAACTGAACCTACAGACACCTCCCACTCCCTGACCCTACAGACAGACACCTCCCACTCACTGACCCTACAGACAGACACCTCCCACTCACTGACACTACAGACAGATACCTCCCGCTCAATGACACTACAGACAGACACCTCTCTCTAACTGCCACTACAGACAGACTCCTCCCACTCACTGAACCTACATAACACCTCCCACTCACTGACGGTACAGATAGACACCTCCCAATCACTGAACTTACAGATAGAGTCCTCCCACTCACTGTCCCTACAGAGAGACACGTACCACTCAGTGACCATACAGACAGACAACTCCCCCTCATTGACGCTACAGACAGACTCCTCCCTCTCACTGACCCTACAGACTGACACCTCCCACTCACAGACTCAACAGACAGACACCTCCCACTCACTCACCCTACAGACAGACACGTGCCACTCACTGACCCTACAGACGGACATCTCGCACTCACTGACCCTACAGACAGACATCTCCCACTCACTGATCCTACTGTCAGACACCCCCACTCACTGATCCTACAGAGAGACACCTCACACTCACTTGCCCTACAGACAGACACCTCCCACTCACTGACCATACAGATAGACTTTAACCACTCACTGACGCTACAGACAGGCACCTTCGACTCACTGACCCTACAGACACTTCCCAAGCACTGACCCTACAGACAGACTTAACCCAATCACTAAACCAGCAGGCAGACGACTCCCACTCACTGACCCTACAGTCAGACACCTCCCACTCACTGACCCTCCAGACACATCCCACTCACTGACGCTACAGACAGGCACGTTCCACTCACAGATCCTACAGACAGACACCTCCCACTCACTGACATTACAGACAGATGCCTCCTGCACACTGACCCTACAGACAGAAACCTCCCACACACTGAACCTACAGGCACCACCCAGTCACTGACCCTAAGATAGACACCTCCCACTCACCGACCCTGCAGACAGACTCCTCCCTCTCACTGACCCTACAGACATACACCTCCCACTCACTGATGCTAAAGACGGACACCTCCCAATCACTGAACTTAGAGACTGACACCTCCCACTCGCTGTCCCTACAGACAGACCCCTCCCACTCACTGACCGTAAAATTGACATTACCCACACACTGACGTTACAGACAGGCTCCTTCGAATCACTGACCCTACAGACACTTCCCACGTACAGACTCTACAGATAGACTTTACCCAATCACTGACCCTACAGGCAGACGTCTCCTACTCACTGACCCTACAGACAGACATCTCCCAATCACTGACCATACAGACAGACACCTCCCACTCACTGACTCTACTGAAAGCTCCCATTCACTGACCCAACAGACAGACATCTCCCACTCACTGACCCTACAGACAGTTACCTCCCGCTCACGGACCCTACAGACAGACACCTCTCTCTCACTGAACGTACAGACAGACACCTCCCACTCACTGACATTACAGACAGTTGCCTCTCGCACACTGACCGTACAGACAGACACCTCCCACTCACTGACTCTACAGGCAGACACCTCCCAATCACTGACCATACAGACAGACACCACACACTCACTGACCCTACTGAAAGCTGCCATTCACTGACCCTACAGACAGACACCTCCCACTCACTGACCTTACAGACAGACACCACCCACTAACTGATGCTACAGACACCTCCCACTCCCTGACCCTACAGACAGACTCCTCCCACTCACTGACCATACAGACAGACACCTCCCACTCACTGACACTACAGACAGATACCTCCCGCTCAATGACACTACAGACAGACACCTCTCGCTAACTGCCACTACAGACAGACTCCTCCAACTCACTGAACCTACAAACACCTCCCACTCACTGACGGTACAGATAGACACCTCCCAATCACTGAACTTACAGATAGAGTCCTCCCACTCACTGTCCCTACAGAGAGACACGTACCACTATGTGACCATACAGACAGACAACTCCCCCTCACTGACGCTACAGACAGACTCTCACTGACCCTACAGACAGACACCTCCCACTCACAGACTCAACAGACAGACACCTCCCACTCACTCACCCTACAGACAGTCACGTGCCACTTACTGACCCTACAGACGGGACACCTCGCACTCACTGACCCTACAGACAGACACCTCCCACTCACTGATCCTACTGTCAGACACCCCCACTCACTGATCCTACAGAGAGACACCTCACACTCACTTACCCTACAGACAGACACCTCCCACTCACTGACCATACAGATAGACTTTAACCACTCACTGACCCTACAGACAGGCACCTTCGACTCACTGACCCTACAGACACTTCCCACGCACTGACCTACAGACAGACTTAACCCAATCACTGAACCAGCAGGCAGACGTCTCCCACTCACTGACCCTACAGACAGACACCTCCCACTCACTGACCATACAGACAGACACCTCCCACACACTGACCCTACGGACATACAATTCCCACTCACTGACCCGACAGACACTTCCCACTCACTGAACCTAGGGACAGACTCCTCCCACTCACTGAACATACAGTCAGACACCTCCCACTCACTGACCCTCCAGACACATCCCACTCACTGACGCTACAGACAGGCACGTTCCACTCACTGATCCTACAGACAGACACCTCCCGCTCAATGAACCTACAGACATCTCTCTCTCACTGACCCTACAGACAGAAACCTCCCACTCACTGAACCTACAGGCACCACCCAGTCACTGACCCTACATATAGACACCTCCCACTTGTAGTGATCAATAACATGTCATTCTGTGGTGGACACTTGGTGGAGCATTAGAGCTGTATATATAAGACTACACTACCCAGCTATACTTTATATTAAGACTACATTACGCATGAGGCTAGGCTACCCACAAGGCAGCAGTCAAGATGGAAGCCTCTACAAGATGCTGTACAAGTCCACATTTGCTCAATAAAAGTAACTAGCAAAAGCTAGCTCTGTTCATAATAAGAATGTCTATTTATTAATGAACATAACATGGTACCAGGGTGGTGAAGATCTGCTGAAAATTGTGAAAAGCGACATGGAGAATTTGAAGCCACCAGAGCGTTTGAATCTCACAGAAAAAATCGACTACAATTGGCAGACTTTTAAACAGCAATTCGAACTCTACATTGCAGCCATCGGATTCGGTACGAAGCCAGACGCAAGGAAGATAGCGTTGCTGCTTACGGTTGCTGGCCCACAGGTGATAGAGGTATTTAATACATTTGTATTTAATCCAGAGGGGAACAGAGAAAAATTAGAAGATGTGCTAAAAAAATTTGATGCACATTGCTCTCCCAAAAAGAATGAGACGTATGAAAGATACATAGATAGAGTCATAGAGTCATAGAGTTTTACAGCACAGAAAGAGGCCCTTCGGCCCATCGTGCCTGCGCCGCCCATCCATCCCTGTCCAGTCTAATCCCATTTTCCAGCATTTGGTCCATAGCCTTGTATGCAATGGCATTTCAAGTGCTCATCCAAATGCTTCTTGAATGTTTTGAGGGTTCCTGCCTCTACCACCCTTTCAGGCAGTGAGTTCCAGATTCCAACCACCCTCTGGGTGAAAAAGTTCCTCCTCAAATCCCCTCTAAATCTCCTGCCCCTTACCCTGAATCTATGCCCCCTTGTTATTGACCCCCCTACTAAGGGGAAAAGCTCCTCTTTATCTACCCTATCTATGCCCCTCATCATTTTGTACACCTCAATCAGGTCCCCCCTCAGCCTTCTTTGCTCCAAGGAAAACAACCCCAGCCTGTTTAGTCTTTCTTCATAGCTGAGGCGCTCCATCCCAGGTAACATCCTGGTGAATCTTCTCTGCACCCTCTCCAAAGCAATCACATCCTTCCTATAGTGAGGCGACCAGAACTGCACACAGTACTCCAGCTGTGGCCTCACCAGCGTTTTGTACAGCTCCATCATAACCTCCCTGCTCTTATATTCTATGCCTCGGCTAATGAAGGCAAGTATCCCATATGCCTTTTTAACCACCTTATCTACCTGTTCCGCTGCCTTCAGGGATCTATGTACATGTACACCAAGGCCCCTCTGACCCTCTGTACTTCCTAGGGTCCTACCACTCATTGTGTATTCCCTTGCCTTATTTGTCCGTCCAAAATGCATCACCTCGCTCTTTTCAGGGTTAAATTCCATTTGCCACTTTTCTGCCCACCTGACCAACCCGTTTATATCGTCCTGTAGCCTGAGGCTTTCCTCCTCGCAATTTACCACCCCACCAATTTTCATGTCATCTGCGAACTTACTGATCATACCTTTTACATTCTCATCCAAATCATTTATGTAGATCACAAACAACAAGGGACCCAGCACCGATCCCTGAGGTACCCCACTGGACACAGGCTTCCAGTCACAAAAGCAACCTTCGACCATCACCCTCTGCCTCCTGCCACTCAGCCAGTTTAGGATCCAACGCGCCAAGGCACCCTGGATCCCATGGGCTCTTACCTTCTTGACCAGTCTCCTATGCGGGACTTTGTCAAAAGCTTTACTGAAGTCCATGTAAACCACATCCACAGCATTTCCCTCATCCACCCCCCTAGTCACCCCCTCGAAAAATTCAATCAGATTTGTCAGACATGATTTACCCTTGACAAAGCCATGCTGACTATCCCCGATTAATCCTTGCCTCTCCAAGTGGAGACTAATTTTGTCCCTCAGAATTTTTTCCAATAATTTCCCTACCACAGATGTTAGGCTCACTGGCCTGTAATTCCCTGGTTTATCCCTGCTACCCTTCTTGTATAATGGTACTACATTAGCTGTTCTCCAGTCCTCTGGTACATCCCCTGTGGCCAGAGAGGTTCTGAAAATTTGTGTCAGAGCCCCTGCAATCTCCTCCTTTGCCTCCCACAGCAGCCTGGGATACATCTCGTCCGGGCCTGGGGATTTATCCACTTTTTGGCCTGCTAAAACCGCTAGCACCTCCTCCCTCTCGATGCTAATATGTTCAAGTATGTCACAGTCCCCTTGCCCGATTTCTATGTCTGCATCGTCTCTCTCCATAGTGAACACAGATGCAAAAAATTCATTTAAAACCCCGCCTACATCATCTGGCTCTACACACAGATTGCCACTTTGGGCCCTAATGGGTCCTACCCTTTCCCTGGTTATCCTCTTGCCCTTAATATACTTATAAAACATCTTAGGATTTTCCTTTATTTTGCTCGCCAGTGTTATTTCATGGCCCCTCCTCTCCCTCCTAATTTCTTTTTTAAGTATGCCCCTGCACTTTATATACTCCTCTAGGGCTTCTTCCGTCTTTAGTCTTTTGTAACTGCCTTTCACACTCTGACTATCCCAATTAATATTGGGGAAGTTGAAATCCCCCACTATTATTACCCTATTATTTTTGCACTTTTCTGAGATTTGCCTACATATCTGTTCCTCTATCTCCCCCTGACTGTTTGGGGGCCTATAGTACACTCCCAGCAAAGTGCTTGCCCCCTTTTTGTTTTTAAGTTCTACCTATATGGCCTCATTAGAGGAACCCGCTAATATATAATCCCTCCTTACAGCAGTAATTGACTCCTTAATTAATATTGCAACACCCCCTCCCCTTTTACACCCCCCGCTGTCTCGCCTGAAGATTCTATACCCCGGAATATTGAGCTGCCAGTCCTGACCCTCCCTCAACCATGTCTCCGTGATAGCAACAATATCGTACTCCCATGTGTTCAACAACAACTTCAGTTCACCCACCTTATTTGCAAGACTCCTTGCATTAAAATAAATGCCTTCCAGCCCTGCCATATTCCCTTTTGCCTTCACATATTTGCTCTGCCTTGTTTTATTTCTCTGTATTTGGCTGTAAATCACCCCCTGCTATAGCTCCACTCTGTACCCCATCCCCCTGCCAAGTTAGTTTAAACCCCCCCCAGCAGTGCTAGCAAACCTCCCCGCAAGGATATTGGTTCACCTAGCTCCCTAAATTCTTGCTGCAGGACCTCATCCCTCTTTTTACCTATGTCGTTGGTACCAATGTGGACCACGACCTCTGGCTGTTCACCCTCCCCCTCCAGAATGCCCTGCAGCCGCTCAGTGATATCCTTGACCCTGGCACCAGGGAGGCAACAAACCATCCTGGATTCACGTCTACGGCCACAGAAACGCCTATCTGTTCCCCTTACTATAGAATCCCCTACCACTATTGCTCTCCCACTCTTTTCCCCCCTTCCTGGGCAGCAGGAGCACCCCCAGTGCCAGGAAGTTGGCTGCTGCTGCCTTCCCCTGGTGAGTCATCTCCCTCAACAGTATCCAAAGCGGCATACCTGTTTGAGAGGGGAATGGTCACAGGGGTCACCTGCACTACCTGCCTGCTTCTATTGCTCCTCCTGGTGGTCACCCATTTCCTATCTTCCTGTGCAGCCCTTCCCTGCGGTGTGACCAACTCACTAAACGTGTTATCCACGAACCTCTCAGCATCGTGAATGCTCAACAACCCATCCACCCGCAGCTCCAGCGCCTCAATGCGTTTTGCTAGTAGCTGCAGATGGATGCACCTCTGGCACACGTGGTCATCAGGGGCACAGGGGTCCCTGAATTCCCACATAGAGCAAGAGGAGCATATCACGGGGCTGTGCTCACCTGGCATGACCTTCCCTTTACTTAATTTAAATTAATTTACTATCACCAATTAAAAATATCTCTAAGGCGCTTGTATAGTCTACCAACAGTCCCTGCTACACCAGAAAAGACCCTAGTAACTATAAACTACAGAGTTTAAGTTTAAAAAAGAGAAATACTCACCAACCAATCACTTACCTGCTCCCTGGTGACGACACACTCTGATTATTTTTACCTCTCTCCTCTGCTGTTGATTTGGTATGCCTCGGTCTTCGCGCCGGTTTTTATACCGGGCTCACCTCCTCTCTGCTGCCGCTGCTCCCTGGAACTGGTCGGGCCTCGGTCTCCGTTCTCGGACACAGCAACAAAATGAGACTTTTGATAGCTTTATAACTGATCTGAAACTGAAAGCAGAGACATATAATTTCTCTGAGCTCAAAGCTTCCATGATTCATGACCAGATTGTGTTTGGTATTCATGATAAAAAAGACAGGGAACGTCTGTTGAGAGAAACCGAACTAACATTGGTAAATGCTATGACAATATGCAAAGCCAGCGAGCTAGCTCAAAAGCATGCAAAGACTTTCAGTGAAATCAATAATGATGTGATTGTAGTAAGTGCTGCTGTCGGTGCTATGTCCTACAAGGGGAAGAAACGTGGGCAGAACAATAATGAAAAGCAATCGGAGGATGACATTTTTAATTGTAAACGCTATGGTTACAAACACCAGTTAAAACAATGCCCAGCGTTTGGAAAAATGTGCACAAAGTGTAATGGAAAGAATCACTTTGCCAAACAATGCTTTTCAAAAGTAAAAACAACGAAAGGGCAACAAGTTAATGTGATTGAGGACACTGATTTAATTGAGACATTTTTTGTAGGAATGGTGTCATTTGACGATATCAAAAAAGATACAGAAAATGTGCAGCCCTCAGAAATAGACAATGCTGAACATAAAGTTAATGCAGTAAAAGAGGACAAATGGACGATCCCACTGCAGATAAATGGAGCATTAGTTACATTGAAACTGGACACTGGGGCAAAAGCAAACTTAATCAGTATGAGTGACATTAACAATATGAAAGAAAAGCCCAAAATACAGAAAAAGTCAGTACTACTGAGGACTATAATGGACAGAAAATAGATAGCTTAGGTGTATGCAGACTTAAAGTGACAGTCAAAGACAAAGTGCATCATCTCATGTTTTCTGTTGTGGCTGAAAGACTTGAGTCACTATTAGGTGACAAAGCTTGTGAAGACTTAGAACTTTTCAAGAGAGTCTACCGTATAAACTGTGCCATAAGCAGTCCAGATGACTCAGGTGATGAAGCAGAGAGCCTATCAAGGATGAAAAGGCCAAAGGGTATCCATGTCTTCAAAAAGCCTAGTTTCTCCAAGAAGAAAGAAAAAGACTTTAAGGTCAAAGAGAAGCCAAAGGAAGAAAAGCACAAAGAGGAAAAACACAAGGAGAAAAAGTCCAAAGATATAACCGCAGCAGATGTTGTTAAGCAGTGGATAGAGAAAAACAAAAAGAAGAAGCCTGCACCAGAGCAGGAAGCAGTTCCGGTGGATACTCCTTCTTTCCTCAGGCCAATCTTTGGTGTTCCATTAGCCGAGGCTGCTGAGAGGACTATGCTGTATAATGGGATCCAGCTGCCAGCAGTTTTTTGAGAGTGCATTGACTACATTGAGAGTTATGGCATGAAGAGTGAAGGAAACACTGAAACCCTCTCCAAGCAAAGATCGCAAGGAGACCTCGATCTATACAAGAGCAGATTGATGACAATGCCGCAACTGCATCTTGTCATTCACCGCCAGAACAATCTCATGAAGACACATCAGACTTACCCGTGTTGAGAAGATCCACACGTGAAGTAAAAGAGCCTGATAGACTTAATCTTTGAGTACAATGTAAAGCTTTGAAAATGTGTTGACTGTTTTGAAAATGTTTATGTTTATAGAGCACTAACAAAAGTGTTACTGATATTATCTTTATTGTTTTCTTGAAAGTTGATTGATATTGATTTTGTTAAACCTCAAAAAAGGAGGATGTAGTGATCAATAACATGTCATTCTGTGGTGAACACTAGGTGGAGCAGTAGAGCTGTATATAGCTGTATGTATAAAACTACACTACCCAGCTATACATTATATTAAGACTACATTACCCATGAGGCTAGGCTACCCACAAGGCAGCAGTAAAGATGGAAGCCTCTACAAGATGCTGTACAAGTCCACATGTGCTGAATAAAAGTAACTAGCAAAAGCTAGCTGTGTTCATAATAAGAATGTTTATTTATTAATGAACATAACACCACTCACTGACCCTTCAGACAGACACCTCCCGCTGAATGAACCTACAGACAGACACCTCCCTCTCACTGACCCAACAGACAGACACTTCCCACTCACTGACCCTACAGACACCTCCCAATCACTGAACATACAGACAGACACTTCCCAATCACTGACCATACAGACAGAAACCTCACACTTACTGACCCTACAGAGAGACACCTCCCATTGACTGACCAAACAGACAGAATTTACCCATGCACTGAACCTACAGAGAGACACTTCCGACCCACTGATCATACAGACAGACACATCCAACTCACTGACATGACAGACACATCCCACTCACTGATCCTACAGACAGAGACCTCCCACTCACTGACCCGAAAGACAGACACCTCCCAATCACTGAACTTACTGACAGATACCTCCCATTCACTGTCCCTACAGACAGAGATCACCCACTCACTGTCCCTCAAGACAGCTCCCACTCATTGACCATACAGACAGACAACTCCCTCTCACTGACCCAGCAGACAGACTCCTGCAACTCACTGGCCCTACAGACAGACACCTCCCACTCACTGACGCTACAGACATACAACTCCCACTAACTGACCCAACAGACACATCCCACTCACTGACCCTACAGACAGACACCTCCCACTCACTGACCCTACAGACATACACCTCCCACTCACTGACCCTAAAGACAGACCCCTCCCACTCACTGACCGTAAAATAGACATTACCCACGCACTGACGTTACAGACAGGCTCCTTTGACTCACTGACCCTACAGACACTTCCCACGTACTGACACCACAGACAGACTTTACCCAATCACTGACCCTACAGGCAGACGCCTCCTACTCACTGACCCTACAGACAGACACCTCCCAATCACTGACCATACAGACAGACACCTCCCACTGACTGACCCTACTGAAAGCTCCCATTCACTGACCCTACAGACAGACACCTCCCACTCACTGACCCTACAGACAGTTACCTCCCAATCACTGAACTTAGAGACAGACACCTCCCACTCACTGTCCCTACAGACAGACACCCCCCAGTCACTGAACTTAGAGACAGACACCTCCCACTCACTGTCTCTACAGACAGACAATTCACACTCACTGTACCAACAGACACCTTCAACTCACTGAACCTACAGACACTTCCCACTCACTGACCATACAGACAGACAATTCCCACACACTGACCCTACAGACAGACACCTCCAACTCAGTGACCTTTCAGACAGACTCCTCCCTCTCACTGACCCTACAGAGAGACACCTCCCACTCACTGACCCTAAAGATAGACCCCTCCAAATCACTGAACTTAGAGACAGACACCTCCCACTCACTGTCCCGACAGACAGACACCTACCACTCACTATCCGAACAGACACCTTCCACTCACTATCCGAACAGACACCTTCCACTCACTTAAAATACAGACAGACACGTCCAACACACTGACCTTTCAGACAGACACCTCCCACACACTGACCCTACAGACAGACTCCTCCCTCTCACTGATCTTACAGGCAGACACCTCCCACTCACTGACCCTACAGACAGACACTTCCCAATCACTGACCTACAGACAGACACCTCGCACTCTCTGACCTACAGACACTTCCTGCTCACTGACCCTACAGACAGACACCTCCCACTGACTAACCATACAGACAGAAACCTCCCACTCAATGACCGTACAGACATACAACTCCCACTCACTGACGTGAGAGACACTTCCCACTCACTGAACCTACAGTCAGACACCTCCCACTCACTGACACTACAGACAGACACCTCCCACTCACTGACACTACAGACAGACAACTACCGCTGAATGACCCTACAGACAGATGCCTCCCTCTCACTGACCCTGCAGACAGACAGCTCCCAATCACTGAACTTACAGGCACCTCCCAGTCACTGACCCTACATGCAGACTCATCCTACTCACTGACCTTACAGCCAGACCCCTCCCACTCACTGAACCTACAGACAGATACCTCCCGCTCACTGACCCTACAGACAGACCCCTCTCTCACTGACATTACAGACAGATTCCTCCCGCACACTGAACATACAGACACAAACCTCCCACTCGCTGATTCTACAGACAGACACCTCCCGATCAGTCACACTACAGACAGACACATCCCACTCACTGACATTACAGACAGACACCTCCCAATATCTGAACCTACAGACACCGCCCACTCACTGACCATACAGACAGACACCTCCCACTCACTGACCCTACAGACACCTCCCACTCACTGACCATACAGACAGACACCTCCCACTCACTGACCCTACAGACAGAAACCTCTCACTCACTGACCATACAGACAGACACCTCCCACTCACTGACCCTATAGACAGAAACCTCCCACTCACTGACCCTACAGAGAGACACATCCCGCTCAATGAGCCAACAGACATACACCTCTCTCTAACTGACACTACAGACACACACGTCCCACTCACTGAACCTACAGATACCTCCCACTCACTGACCATAGAGATAGACTTTACCCTCTCACTGACCCTAAAGACAGGCACTTCCCAATCACTGACCCAAGAGACACCTCCCAATCACTGACCATACAGACAGACACCTCACACTCACTGACATTACAGACAGGCACCTTGCACTCACTGATCCTACAGACAGCCACATCCCACTCAATGACACTAAAGACAGACACTTCTCTCGAACTGAACCTACAGGCAGACACCTCCCACTCACTGAACCTACAGACACCTTCCAGTCACTGACCCTACAGACAGACACCTCACACTCGCTGACCCTACAGACAGACACCTCCCACTCACAGACTAAACAGACAGACACCTCCCACTCACTCACCCTACAGACAGTCACGTGCCACTTACTAACCCTACAGACGGGACACCTCGCACTCACTGACCCTCCACCAGACACCTCCCACTCACTGATCCTACTGTCAGACACCCCCACTCACTGATGCTACAGAGAGACACCTCACACTCACTTACCCTACAGACAGACACCTCCCACTCACTGACCATACAGATAGACTTTAACCACTCACTGACCCTACAGACAGGCACCTTCGAATCACTGACCCTACAGACACTTCCCACGCACTGACCTACAGACAGACTTAACCCAATCACTGAACCAGCAGGCAGACGTCTCCCACTCACTGACCCTACAGACAGACACCTCCCACTCACTGACCCTACGGACATACAATTCCCACACACTGACCCTACGGACATACAATTCCCACTCACTGACCCGACAGACACTTCCCACTCACTGAACCTAGGGACAGACTCCTCCCACTCACTGAACATACAGTCAGACACCTCCCACTCACTGACCCTCCAGACACATCCCACTCACTGACGCTACAGACAGGCACGTTCCACTCACTGGTCCTACAGACAGACACCTCCCGCTCAATGAACCTACAGACATCTCTCTCTCACTGACCCTACAGACAGAAACCTCCCACTCACTGAACCTACAGGCACCACCCAGTCACTGACCCTACAGATAGACACCTCCCACTTGTAGTGATCAATAACATGTCATTCTGTGGTGGACACTAGGTGGAGCAGTAGAGCTGTATATAGCTGTACGTATAAGACTACACGACCCAGCTATACTTTATATTAAGACTACATTACCCATGAGGCTAGGCTACCCACAAGGCATCAGTCAAGATGGAAGCCTCTACAAGATGCTGTACAAGTCCACATTTGCTCAATAAAAGTAACTAGCAAAAGCTAGCTCTGTTCATAATAAGAATGTCTATTTATTAATGAACATAACATGGTACCAGGGTGGTGAAGATCTGCTGAAAATTGTGAAAAGCGACATGGAGAATTTGAAGCCACCAGAGCGTTTGAATCTCACAGAAAAAATCGACTACAATTGGCAGACTTTTAAACAGCAATTCGAACTCTACATTGCAGCCATCGGATTTGGTACGAAGCCAGACGCAAGGAAGATAGCGTTGCTGCTTACGGTTGCTGGCCCACAGGTGATAGAGGTATTTAATACATTTGTATTTAATCCAGCGGAGAACAGAGAAAAATTAGAAGATGTGCTAAAAAATTTGATGCACATTGCTCTCCCAAAAAGAATGAGACGTATGAAAGAGACATAGATAGAGTCATAGAGTCATAGAGTTTTACAGCACAGAAAGAGGCCCTTCGGCCCATCGTGTCTGCGCCGCCCATCCATCCCTGTCCAGTCTAATCCCATTTTCCAGCATTTGGTCCACAGCCTTGTATGCAATGGCATTTCAAGTGCTCATCCAAATGCTTCTTGAATGTTGTGAGGGTTCCTGCCTCTACCACCCTTTCAGGCAGTGAGTTCCAGATTCCAACCACCCTCTGGGTGAAAAAGTTCCTCCTCAAATCCCCTCTAAATCTCCTGCCCCTTACCCTGAATCTATGCCCCCTTGTTATTGACCCCCCTACTAAGGGGAAAAGTTCCTCTTTATCTACCCTATCTATGACCCTCATTATTTTGTACACCTCAATCAGGTCCCCCCTCAGCCTTCTTTGCTCCAAGGAAAACAACCCCATAGCTGAGGCGCTCCATCCCAGGTAACATCCTGGTGAATCTTCTCTGCACCTTCTCCAAAGCAATCACACCCTTCCTATAGTGAGGCGACCAGAACTGCACACAGTACTCCAGCTGTGGCCTCACCAGCGTTTTGTACAGCTTCATCATAACCTCCCTGCTCTTATATTCTATGCCTCGGCTAATGAAGGCAAGTATCCCATATGCCTTTTTAACCACCTTATCTACCTGTTCCGCTGCCTTCAGGGATCTATGTACATGTACACCAAGGTCCCTCTGACCCTCTGTACTTCCTAGGGTCCTACCACTCATTGTGTATTCCCTTGCCTTATTTGTCCGTCCAAAATGCATCACCTCGCACTTTTCCGCCCACCTGACCAACCCGTTTATATCGTCCTGTAGCCTGAGGCTTTCCTCCTCGCAATTTACCACCCCACCAATTTTCATGTCATCTGCGAACTTACTGATCATACCTTTTACATTCTCATCCAAATCATTTATGTAGATCACAAACAACAAGGGACCCAGCACCGATCCCTGAGGTACCCCACTGGACACAGGCTTCCAGTCACAAAAGCAACCTTTGACCATCACCCTCTGCCTCCTGCCACACAGCCAGTTTAGGATCCAACGCGCCAAGGCACCCTGGATCCCATGGGCTCTTACCTTCTTGACCAGTCTCCTATGCGGGACTTTGTCAAAAGCTTTACTGAAGTCCATGTAAACCACATCCACAGCATTTCCCTCATCCACCCCCCTAGTCACCCCCTCGAAAAATTCAATCAGATTTGTCAGACATGATTTACCCTTGACAAAGCCATGCTGACTATCCCCGATTAATCCTTGCCTCTCCAAGTGGAGACTAATTTTGTCCCTCAGAATTTTTTCCAATAATTTCCCTACCACAGATGTTAGGCTCACTGGCCTGTAATTCCCTGGTTTATCCCTGCTACCCTTCTTGTATAATGGTACTACATTAGCTGTTCTCCAGTCCTCTGGTACATCCCCTGTGGCCAGAGAGGTTCTGAAAATTTGTGTCAGAGCCCCTGCAATCTCCTCCTTTGCCTCCCACAGCAGCCTGGGATACATCTCGTCCGGGCCTGGGGATTTATCCACTTTTTGGCCTGCTAAAACCGCTAGCACATCCTCCCTCTCGATGCTAATATGTTCAAGTATGTCACAGTCCCCTTGCCCGATTTCTATGTCTGCATCGTCTCTCTCCATAGTGAACACAGATGCAAAAAATTCATTTAAAACCCCGCCTACATCATCTGGCTCTACACACAGATTGCCACTTTGGGCCCTAATGGGTCCTACCCTTTCCCTGGTTATCCTCTTGCCCTTAATATACTTATAAAACATCTTAGGATTTTCCTTTATTTTGCTCGCCAGTGTTATTTCATGGCCCCTCCTCTCCCTCCTAATTTCTTTTTTAAGTATGCCCCTGCACTTTATATACTCCTCTAGGGCTTCTTCCGTCTTTAGTCTTTTGTAACTGCCTTTCACACTCTGACTATCCCAATTAATATTGGGGAAGTTGAAATCCCCCACTATTATTACCCTATTATTTTCACACTTTTCTGAGATTTGCCTACATATCTGTTCCTCTATCTCCCCCTGACTGTTTGGGGGCCTATAGTACACTCCCAGCAAAGTGCTTGCCCCCTTTTTGTTTTTAAGTTCTACCCATATGGCCTCATTAGAGGAACCCGCTAATATATCATCCCTCCTTACAGCAGTAATTGACTCCTTAATTAATATTGCAACACCCCCTACCCTTTTACACCCCCCTCTGTCTCGCCTGAAGATTCTATACCCCGGAATATTGAGCTGCCAGTCCTGACCCTCCCTCAACCATGTCTCCGTGATAGCAACAATATCGTACTCCCATGTGTTCAACAACAACTTCAGTTCATCCACCTTATTTGCAAGACTCCTTGCATTAAAATAAATGCCTTCCAGTCCTGCCATATTCCCTTTTGCCTTCACATATTTGCTCTGCCTTGTTTGTTTCTCTGTATTTGGCTGTAAATCACCCCCTGCTATAGCTCCACTCTGTACCCCATCCCCCTGCCAAGTTAGTTTAAACCCCCCCCAGCAGTGCTAGCAAACCTCCCCGCAAGGATATTGGTTCCCCTCTGGTTCAGGTGTAAACCGTCCGACTTGTACAAGTCCCACCTTTCCCAGAAGCAGACCCAGTGATCCAGGAAACTAAAGCCCTCCCCCCTGCACCATCCCTTTTGCCACGCATTCTTCTGTTCTATCTTCCCATTCCTATACTCACTAGCACGTGGCACCGGGAGTAATCCAGAGATTACAACCTTTGAGTTCCTGCTCTTTAATCCTTCACCTAGCTCCCTAAATTCTTGCTGCAGGACCTCATCCCTCTTTTTACCTATGTCGTTGGTACCAATGTGGACCACGACCTCTGGCTGTTCACCCTCCCCCTCCAGAATGCCCTGCAGCCGCTCAGTGATATCCTTGACCCTGGCACCAGGGAGGCAACAAACCATCCTGGATTCACGTCTACGGCCACAGAAACGCCTATCTGTTCCCCTTGCTATAGAATCCCCTACCACTATTGCTCTCCTACTCTTTTCCCCCCTTCCTGGGCAGCAGGAGCACCCCCAGTGCCAGGAAGTTGGCTGCTGCTGCCTTCCCCTGGTGAGTCATCCCCCTCAACAGTATCCAAAGCGGCATACCTGTTTGAGAGGGGAATGGTCACAGGGGTCTCCTGCACTACCTGCCTGCTTCTATTGCTCCTCCTGGTGGTCACCCATTTCCTATCTTCCTGTGCAGCCCTTCCCTGCGGTGTGACCAACTCACTAAATGTGTTATCCACGAACTTCTCAGCATCGTGAATGCTCAACAATTCATCCACCCGCAGCTCCAGCGCCTCAATGCGGTTTGCTAGTAGCTGCAGATGGATGCATCTCTGGCACACGTGGTCATCAGGGGCACCGGGGTCCCTGAATTCCCACATAGAGCAAGAGGAGCATATCACGGGGCTGTGCTCACCTGGCATGACATTCCCTTTACTTAATTTAAATTAATTTACTATCACCAATTAAAAATATCTCTAAGGCGCTTGTATAGTCTACCAACAGTCCCTGCTACACCAGAAAAGACCCTAGTAACTATAAACTACAGAGTTTAAGTTTAAAAAAGAGAAATACTCACCAACCAATCACTTACCTGCTCCCTGGTGACGTCACACTCTGATTACTTTTTACCTCTCTCCTCTGCTGTTGATTTGGTCGGGCCTCGGTCTTCGCGCCGGTTTTTATACCGGGCTCACCTCCTCTCTGCTGCCGCTGCTCCCGGGAACTGGTCGGGCCTCGGTCTTCGCGCCGGTTTTTATACCGGGCTCACCTCCTCTCTGCTGCCGCTGCTCCCTGGAACTGGTCGGGCCTCGGTCTTTTCGCCGGTTTTTATACCGGGCTCACCTCCTCTCTGCTGCCGCTGCTCCCTGGAACTGGTCGGGCCTCGGTCTTCGCGCCGGTTTTTATACCGGGCTCACCTCCTCTCTGCTGCCGCTGCTCCCGGGAACTGGTCGGGCCTCGGTCTTCGCGCCGGTTTTTATACTGGGCTCACCTCCTCTCTGCTGCCGCTGCTCCCTGGAACTGGTCGGGCCTCGGTCTCCGTTCTCGGACACAGCAACAAAATGAGACTTTTGATAGCTTTATAACTGATCTGAAACTGAAAGCACAGACATATAATTTCTCTGAGCTCAAAGCTTCCATGATTCGTGACCAGATTGTGTTTGGTATTCATGATAAAAAAGACAGGGAATGTCTGTTGAGAGAAACCGAACTAACATTGGAAAATGCTATGACAATATGCAAAGCCAGCGTGCTAGCTCAAAAGCATGCAAAGACTTTCAGTGAAATCAATAATGATGCGATTGTAGTAAGTGCTGCTGTCGGTGCTATGTCCTACAAGGGGAAGAAAGGTGGGCAGAACAATAATGAAAAGCAATCGGAGGATGACATTTTTAATTGTAAACGCTATGGTTACAAACACCAGTTAAAACAATGCCCAGCGTTTGGAAAAATGTGCACAAAGTGTAATGGAAAGAATCACTTTGCCAAACAATGCTTTTCAAAAGTAAAAACAACGAAAGGGCAACAAGTTAATGTGATTGAGGACATTGATTTAAGTGCGACATTTTTTTTAGGAATGGTGTCATGTGACGATATCAAAAAAGATACAGAAAATGTGCAGCCCTCAGAAATAGACAATGCTGAACATAAAGTTAATGCAGTAAAAGAGGACAAATGGACGATCCCACTGCAGATAAATGGAGCATTAGTTACATTGAAACTGGACACTGGGGCAAAAGCAAACTTAATCAGTATGAGTGACATTAACAATATGAAAGAAAAGCCCAAAATACAGAAAAAGTCAGTACTACTGAAAGACTATAATGGACAGAAAATAGATAGCTTAGGTGTATGCAGACTTAAAGTGACAGTCAAAGACAAAGTGCATCATCTCATGTTTTCTGTTGTGGCTGAAAGACTTGATTCACTATTAGGTGACAAAGCTTGTGAAGACTTAGAACTGGTCAAGAGAGTCTACCGTATAAACTGTGCCATAAGCAGTCCAGATGACTCAGGTGATGAAGCAGAGAGCCTATCAAAGATGAAAAGTCGAAAGGGTATCCATGTCTTCAAAAAGCCTAGTGTCTCCAAGAAGAAAGAAAACGCCACACGACAGGAAGGATGTGATCGCGTTAGAGAGGGTGCAGAGGAGGTTCACTAGGATGTTACCAGGGCTGGAGCGCTTCAGCTATGAAGAGAGACTGGGCAGATTGGGTTTGTTTTCCTTGGAGTAGAGGAGGCTGAGGGGGGACATGATTGAGGTGTACAAAATTATGAGGGGCATAGATAGGATGGATGCTGAGGAGCTTTTTCCCTTAGTAGAGGGGTCAATAACTAGGGGGCATAGATTCAAGGTAAAGGGCGGGAGGTTTAGAGGGGATTTGAGAAAGAACTTTTTCACCCAGAGGGTGGTTTGAGTCTGGAACTCACTGCCTGAAAGGGTTGTGGAGGCAGAAACCCTCACAACATTTAAGAAGCATTTGGATGTGCACTTGAAATGCCATAGCATACAAGGCTACGGGCCAAATGCTGGAATATGGGATTAGCTTAGACAGGGCTTGATGGCCGGCGCGGACACGATGGGCCGAAGGGCCTCTATCCGTGCTGTATTACTCTATGACTCTATGACTCTATGACTTTAAGGTCAAAGAGAAGCCAAAGGAAGAAAAGCACAAAGAGGAAAAACACAAGGAGAAAAAGTCCAAAGATATAACCGCAGCAGATGTTGTTAAGCAGTGGAAAGAGAAAAAGAAAAAGAAGAAGCCTGCACCAGAGCAGGAAGCAGTTCCGGTGGATACTCCTTCTTTCCTCAGGCCAATCTTTGGTGTTCCATTAGCCAAGGCTGCTGAGAGGACTATGCTGTATGATGGGATCCAGCTGCCAGCAGTTTTTCGAGAGTGCATTGACTACATTGAGAGTTATGGCATGAAGAGTGAAGGAAACACTGAAACCCTCTCCAAGCAAAGATCGCAAGGAGACCTCGATCTATACAAGAGCAGATTGATGACAATGCCGCAACTGCATCTTGTCATTCACCGCCAGAGCAATCTCATGAAGACACATCAGACTTACCCGTGTTGAGAAGATCCACACGTGAAGTAAAAAAGCCTGATAGACTTAATCTTTGAGTACAATGTAAAGCTTTGAAAATGTGTTGACTGTTTTGAAAATGTTTATGTTTAAAGAGCACTAACAAAAGTGTTACTGATATTATCTTTATTTTTTTCTTGAAAGTTGATTGATATTGATTTTGTTAAACCTCAAAAAAGGAGGATGTAGTGATCAATAACATGTCATTCTGTGGTGAACACTAGGTGGAGCAGTAGAGCTGTATATAGCTGTATGTATAAAACTACACTACCCAGCTATACATTATATTAAGACTACATTACCCATGAGGCTAGGCTACCCACAAGGTGGCAGTTCAAGATGGAAGCCTCTACAAGATGCTGTACAAGTCCACATGTGCTGAATAAAAGTAACTAGCAAAAGCTAGCTGTGTTCATAATAAGAACGTTTATTTATTAATGAACATAACACCACTCACTGACCCTTCAGACAGACACCTCCCGCTGAATGACCCTACAGACAGACACCTCCCTCTCACTGACCTTACAGACAGACACTTCCCACTCACTGACCATACAGACAGAAACCTCACACTCACTGACCCTACAGAGAGACACCTCCCATTGACTGACCAAACAGACAGAATTTACCCATGCACTGAACCTACGGAGAGACACTTCCGACTCACTGATTATACAGACAGACACATCCAACTCACTGACACGACAGACACATCCCACTCACTGATCCTACAGACAGAGACCTCCCACTCACTGACCCTACAGACAGACACCTCCCACTCACTGACCCTAAAGACAGACACCTCCCAATCACTGAACCTACCGACAGACACCTCCCATTCACTGTCCCTCAAGACAGCTCCCACTCATTGACCGTACAGACAGACACCTCCGACTCACTGGCCCTATAGACACCTCCAACTCACTGACCCTATAGACAGACAACTCCCGCTCACTGACCCAGCAGACAGACTCCTGCAAATCACTGACCCTACAGACAGACACCTCCCACTCACTGACCCTACAGACATACAACTCCCACTAACTGACCCAACAGACACATCCCACTCACTGACCCTACAGACAGACACCTCCCACTCACTGACCCTACAGACATACACCTCCCACTCACTGACCCAAAAGACAGACCCCTCCCACTCACTGACCGTAAAATAGACATTACCCACGCACTGACGTTACAGACAGGCTCATTCGACTCACTGAACCTACAGACACTTCCCACGTACTGACACTACAGACAGACTTTACCCAATCACTGACCCTACAGGCAGACGCCTCCTACTCACTGACCCTACAGACAGATACCTCCCAATCACTGACCATACAGACAGACACCTCCCACTGACTGACCCTACTGAAACCTCCCATTCACTGACCCTACAGACAGAAACCTCCCACTCACTGACCCTACAGACAGTTACCGCTCAATCACTGAACTTAGAGACAGAAACCTCCCACTCACTGTCCCTACAGACAGACACCTCCCAGTCACTGAACTTAGAGACAGACACCTCCCACTCACTGTCTCTACAGACAGACAATTCACACTCACTGTACCAACAGACAACTTCAACTCACTGAACCTACAGACACTTCCCACTCACTGACCATACAGACAGACAATTCCCACACACTGACCCTACAGACAGACACCTCCCACTCACTGACCCTAAAGATAGACCCCTCCCAATCACTGAACTTAGAGATAGACACCTCCCACTCACTGTCCCGACAGACAGACACCTACCACTCACAATCCGAACAGACACCTTCCACTCACTTAAAATACAGACAGACACCTCCAACTCACTGACCTTTCAGACAGACACCTCCCACACACTGACCCTACAGACAGACTCCTCCCTCTCACTGATCTTACAGGCAGACACCTCCCACTCACTCACCCTACAGACAGACACTTACCAATCACTGACCTACAGACAGACACCTCGCACTCTCTGACCTACAGACACTTCCCGCTCACTGACCCTACAGACAGACACCTCCCATACACTGACCCTACAGACAGATGTTACCCAATCACTGACACTACAGGCAGACGCCTCCCACTCACTGACCCTACAGACAGACACGTCCCACTGACTAACCATACAGGCAGAAACCTCCCAATCAATGACCGTACAGACATACAACTCCCACTCACTGACCTGACAACACTTCCCACTCCCTGAACCTAGAGTCAGACACCTCCCACTCACTGAACCTACAGACAGACACCTCCCACTCACTGACACGACAGACAGACACCTCCCACTCACTGACACTACAGACAGACAACTACCGCTCACTGACCCTTCAGACAGACAGCTCCCAATCACTGAACTTACAGGCACCTCCCAGTCACTGACCCTACAGACAGACACCTCCCACTCACTGAACCTACAGACAGACATCTCCCGCTCACTGACCCTACAGACAGACTCCTCCCACTCACTGACACTACAGACACCTCCCAGTCACTGACCCTGCAGACAGGCACCTCACACTCACTGACCCTACAGACAAACACCTCCCACTCAATGACACTACAGACAGATTACTCCTGCTCACTGACCCTACAGACAGACACCTCCCACTCAATGACACTACAGACAGATTACACCCGCTCACTGAACCTACAGACAGACACCTCCCGCTCACTGACACTGCAGACAGATTACTCCCGCTCACTGACCCTACAGACAGGCACCTCTCTCTAACTGACACTACAGACAGACACCTCCCAATCACTGAATCTACAGACACCTCCCAGTCACTGACCCTACAGACAGACACCTGCTGCTCACTGACCCTACGGACAGACACGTCCCACTCACTGACCATGCAGACAGACGCCTCCCACTCACTGACCTTCCAGACAGAAACCTCCCACTAAATGACGCTACAGACACCTCCCACTCACTGACCATACAGACACACACCTCCCACTCACTGACCCTACAGACAGACACCTTCCACTCACTGACCCTGCAGTCAGACACCTTCCGCTCAATGAACCTACAGACAGGCAACTCTCTCTAATTGACCCTACAGGCAGACACCTCCCTCTCACTGAACCTACAGACATCTCACAGTCACTGACCCTACGGGCAGACACCTCGCACTCGCTTATCCTACCGACAGACACCTCCCACTCATTGACCCTACAGACAGACACTTCCCAATCACTGACACTGCAGACGCTTCCCAATGACAGACCATACAGACAGACACCTCCCAATCACTGAACTTACAGACAGACACCTCCCACTCACTGTCCCTATAGACAGATACCTCCCACTCACTGTCCCTACAGACATCTCCCACTGACTGACAATACAGACTGGCACCTCCCACTCACTGACCCTACAGACACCTCCCACTCACTGACCCCACATACAGACACCTCCTACTGACTGACCATATAGAAGCCTCCCACTCACTGACCCTACAGACAGACACCTCCCACTCACTGACCCTACAGACAGACATCTCCCACTCACTGACAGTACAGACAGACACCACCCAATCACTGACCCTAAAGACAGACCCCTCCCAATCACTGAACTTAGAGACAGACAGCTCCCACTCACTGTCTCTACAGACGGACACCTCACACTCACTGTACCAACAGACAACTTCCACTCACTGAACATACAGACAGACACTTCCCACACACTGACCCTACAGACAGACACCTCCAACTCACTGACCCTACATGCAGACTCATCCTACTCACTGACCTTACAGCCAGACCCCTCCCACTCACTGAACCTACAGACAGATACCTCCCGCTAACTGACCCTACAGACAGACCCCTCTCTCACTGACATTACAGACAGATTCCTCCCGCATACTGAACATACAGACACACACCTCCCACTCACTGATTCTACAGACAGACACCTCCCGATCAGTCACACTACAGACAGACACATCCCACTCACTGACATTACAGACAGACACCTCCCAATAACTGAACTTACAAACACCTCCCACTCACTGACTATACAGACAGACACCTCCCACTCACTGACCCTACAGACAGAAACCTCTCACTCACTGACCATACAGACAGACAATTCCCACTCACTGACCCTACAGACAGAAACCTCCCACTCACTGACCCTACAGAGAGACACCTCCCGCTCAGTGAGCCAACAGACATACACCTCTCTCTAACTGACACTACAGACACACACGTCCCACTCACTGAACCTACAGATACCTCCCACTCACTGACCATAGGGATAGACTTTACCCTCCCACTGACCCTACAGACAGACACTTCCCAATCACTGACCCTAAAGACACCTCCCATTCACTGACCCTACAGACAGACACCTCCCACTCACTGACCCTACAGTCAGACCACTCCCGCTCACTGACTGTACAGGCAGATACCTCCCACTCATTGAACCTACAGACAGACACCTCCCACTCACTGACGTTACAGACAGATACCACCCGCTCACTGGACCTACAGACAGACACCTCCCACTCACTGTCCCTGCAGACAGACAACTCCCACTCACTGTTCCTACAGACACCTCCCAGTCACTGACCATATAGACAGGCACCATCGACTCACTGAGCCTACAGGCAGACACCTCCTACTGTCTGACCCTACAGACAGACACCTCCCGCTCGATTACCCTACAGACAGACTGCTCCCTCTCACTGACCCTACAGACAGACACCTCAAACTCACTGACCCTTCAGACAGACACCTCCCACTCCCTGACCGTACAGACAGACTTTACCCACTCACTGATCCTACAGACACACACCTCAAACTCACTGACCCTACAGAAACATCCCACGCACTGACACTACAGACAGAGACCTCCCACTCACTGACCCTACAGACACCTTCCATTCACTGACCCTACAGACAGACACCTCCCACTCACTGACCCTACAGACAGACTGCTCCCGCTCACTGAACATACAGACAGGTACCTCCCACTCACTGACCCTACAGACAGACACCTACCACTCACTGACCTTACAGACAGATATCTCCCGCACACTGACCCTACAGACAGACACCTCCCACTCACTGACCCTACAGACTGTCACCTCCCAATCACTGACCCTACAGACAGAAACATCCAGCTCAATGACCCTACAGAGAGACACTTCCCACTCACTGACCCTACAGACAGACACCTCCCACTCACTGACCCTACAGACAGACTGCTCCCGCTCACTGAACATACAGACAGATACCTCCCACTCACTGACCCTACAGACAGACACCTACCACTGACTGACCTTACAGACAGATATCTCCCGCACACTGACCCTACAGACAGACACCTCCCACTCACTGACCCTACAGACTGTCACCTCCCACTCACTGACCCTACAGAAAGAAACATCCAGCTCAATGACCCTACAGAGAGACACTTCCCGCACACTGACCCTACAGACAGATACCTCCCACTCACTGACCCTACAGAAACCTCCCACTCACTGACCCTACAGACAGACACTTGCCACTCACTGACCCTAAAGACAGATACCTCCCACTCACTGACCATACAGACAGACACCTCCCACTCACTGACACTCCAGACACATCCGAATCACTAGCATTACAGACAGAGACCTCCCACTCAGTGAGCCTGCAGCCACCTCCCACTCACTGACCCTACAGACAGATACCTCCCACTCACTGACCCTACAGAAAGATAGCTCCCACTCACTGACCCTACAGACACCTCCCATTCACTGACCCTACAGACAGACACCTCCCACTCACTGACCCTACAGACAGACTGCTCCCGCTCACTGACCCTACAGACAGATACCTCACACTCACTGACCCTACAGACAGACAGACCATACTCTCTGACGGTACAGACAGACTTTACCCACTCACTGACCCTACAGACACACACCTCACACTCACTGACCCTGCAGAAACATCCCACGCACTGACACTACAGACAGATTTTACCCAATCACTGAACCTACAGACAGGTGCATCCCACTCACTGACACTACAGACAGACACCTCCCACTCACTGACCATACAGACAGACACCACCCACTAACTGATCCTGCACACAGTCACCTCCTACTCACTGAACCTACAGATACCTCCCAATCACTGACCATACAGACAGACTTTACTCACTCACTGACCCCAAAGTGAGACACTTCCCACTCACTTAACCTACAGACAGAAACCTCCCACTTACTGACCATAGAGACAGGCACCTCCCACTCACTGTCCCTACAGACATCTCCCAGTCACTGAACCTACGACAGCCTCCTCCAACTCACTGACCCTTCAGACAGACACCTCCCACTCACCGACGCTACAGACAGACAACTCCCACTCACTGAACCTACAGACAGACACCTCCCAATAACTGACCCAACAGACAGACACCTCCTACTCACCGAGCCTACAGACAGAAACCTCACACTCACTGACCCTACAGACAAACACCTCCCACTCACTGACACTACAGAACCCTCCCACTCACTGATACTACAGACAGACACCTCCCACTATCTGATCCTACAGACAGGTACCTCCCAATCTCTGCACGACAGAGAGACACCTCCCACTCACTGACCCCACAGACAGACACCTCCCACTCACTGAAATTATAGACAAATCCCAGTCACTGACGAGACAGACAGGCACCATCGACTCACTGAGCCTACAGACAGACACCTCCTACTCACTGACCCTACAGACAGACACCTCCCATTCAATGACCCTACAGACAGACTGCTCCCTCTCAATGACCCTACAGACAGACACCTCACACTCACTGTCCCTACAGACAGACACCTCCGAAACACTGACTGTACAGACAGACTTTACCCACTCACAGACCCTACAGACACACACCGCACACTCACTGAGCCTACAGACACATCCCACGCACTGACACTACAGACAGACACCTCCCACTCACTGAAACTACAGACAGACACCTCCCACTCACTGATCCTACAGAAATACACCTCCCACTCACTGACCCTAAAGACACCTACCATTCACTGACCCTACAGACAGACACCTCCCACTCACTGACCCTACAGTCAGACCACTCCCGCTCACTGACCCTACAGACAGATACCTCCCACTCATTGAACCTACAGACAGACACCTCCCACTCACTGATGTTACAGACAGATACCACCCGCTCACTGGACCTACAGACAGACACCTCCCACTCACTGTCCCTACAGACAGACAACTCCCACTCACTGTTCCTACAGACACCTCCCAGTCACTGACCATACAGACAGGCACCATCGACTCACTGAGCCTACAGACAGACACCTCCTACTGTCTGACCCTACCGACAGACACCTCCCGCTCGATTACCCTACAGACAGACTGCTCCCTCTCACTGACCCTACAGACAGACACCTCACACTCACTGGCCCTTCAGACAGACACCTCCCACTCCCTGACCGTACAGACAGACTTTACCCACTCACTGACCCTACAGACACACACCTCAAACTCACTGACCCTACAGAAACATCCCACGCACTGACACTACAGACAGAGACCTCCCACTCACTGACCCTACAGACACCTCCCATTCACTGACCCTACAGACAGACACCTCCCACTCACTGACCCTACAGACAGACTGCTCCCGCTCACTGAACATACAGACAGACACCTACCATTCACTGACCTTACAGACAGATATCTCCCGCACACTGACCCTACAGACAGACACCTCCCACTCACTGACCCTACAGACTGTCACCTCCCACTCACTGACCCTACAGACAGAAACATCCAGCTCAATGACCCTACAGAGAGACACTTCCCACTCACTGACCCTACAGACAGATACCTCCCACTCACTGACCCTACAGAAACCTCCCACTCACTGACCCTACAGACAGGCAATTCACAATTCAAATCGCTTTATTGGCATGATAAGTTACATCTTATGTTGCCAAAGCATCAAAATACATTTATGGTTTAGCACATAAACGCAGTTCTATTCATACAGTGTATAAACAGGTATATCCCTGAATGTATAAATATACATTCGCATTGTTTATATATATTCTTTTCTTAGTTTACTGGTTGTCCCTCTGTTCATGGCAAGCTGTAACATAGTGTGCCGCCAGTGTTATACAGCTTCTCTCCTCTCCCAGTAGGAATGGGAGTTTTTGGGTTGTCATTCAGATTTCTGAAATCAGGGCATATTTGTGAGAATTTTTGGTAGAAATTCTCCCTGATGCCCTGATATTTTCCACAAGCTGTGAGGAAGTGCATCTCTGTTTCCACCACTCCCTGACTGCAGTGAGAGCATATCCTGTCCTCTCTTGGCAGCCTGGTCTGCCTGTGTCTGCCTTTTTCGATCGCTAGGCTATGTTCGCTAAGTCTGTACCTTGTCAAGGTTCTTCTCAGTTTGTTATCCTTTACCATGGTCAGGTAATCAGCTATGTTGTATTGTCTGTTTAGGGCCAAGTAGCAATTGAGTTTGCTTTGGGTTTTTGTTGTTTCTGCCCAATATGTCAGATATTTTTCCTTTTGCTTAGCGACGATTGTGTTGGGTCGAATTCTTTGTGTTACCCTGTCACTGTCCTGGGGCTGGTTATTGTTAGTATTGTTAGTAGTTACTTCACTGAGTCCCAGGACTAGTTGACTGAGGGTATTCTTCTTTATGGTCAGCTCTTGGCATTTCAGGGCGTCGTAGTGATAGCATTGGGGATTGCTCATTTGTAGGTGATTCCAAAATTTGGTGGCTCTTTTTTGGATAGTGATTATTAATGGATATTGGCCTAGTTCCGCCCTGCATGCATTGTTTACTGTTTTCCTTTGAGTCCGGAGGATACTTTTACAGAATTCTGCATGTAGGATCTCAATTGGGTGTTTGTCCCATTTTGCAAATTCTTGTTGAGTTAGCGGTCCCCATACCTCACTGCCATAGAGTGCAATTGGTTCAATTACTGATTTGAAAATTTTGAGCCAAATGCTAATTGGGATTTCTATTTGGATTGATTTTTTGATGGCATAGAAAGCCCTTCTTGCTTTCTCTTTCAGTTCATTCACAGCCAGTTTGAAGTTTCCCGTAGAACTGATTTTTAAGCCCAAGTATGTGTAGTTAGTGGTTTGTTCAATTTTGGTTGTTCCTACTGTGAAATTTATTTTGGGTCCCTGATGTTTGGATCTTTGCTGGAACACAAGGACTTTGGTTTTTTGGGGATTTATTGTCAGGGCCCAAGTCTGGCAGTACGACTCCAGCAGGGCCAGGTTTTGCTGTAGCCCCTCTTTAGTAGGTGACAGCAGAACCAGGTCGTCTGCATAGAGGAGGAATTTAACCTTGGATTCATATAGGGTGAGGCCGGGTGCTTTAGATTGTTCAAGTAGTTTTGCCAATCCATTTATGTAAATATTAAAGAGTGTCGGTGAGATTGGCGAGCCCTGCGTCACCCCTCGCCCCTGTGGGAAGTATTTTGTTTGTTTGTCTCCAATTTTAACTGCACATTTGTTGTTTGTATACATTGATTTAATTACATCATATGTTTTCCCTCCTACCCCACTTTCGATAAGTTTCAGGAATAAACCGTCATGCCAGATGGAGTCGAAAGCCTTCTGGAAATCTACAAAGCATGCGTAGATTTTGCTTTTGTTATGGTGAACGTGTTTGTCAATTAGGGTCTGTAGGGTGAAGATATGATCGGATGTTCTATAATTTGGCAGGAATCCAATTTGGCTTTTACTCAAGACATTGTGCTCCTCAAGGAAGTTTATAAGTCTTTTGTTTATGATGCTACAGAATACCTTCCCCAGGTTACTGTTTACACAGATGCCTCGATAGTTATTTGGGTCGATTTTGTCCCCACTTTTGTATATGGGCGTTATGAGTCCTTTGTTCCAGATATCAGGGAAATAACCGACACTCAGAACCAAGTTGAAGAGTTTTAGGATAGCCAGTTTCATTTTGTTGTCTGTGTGTTTAATCATCTCGTTTAGTATGCCGTCTGTCCCGCAGGCTTTTCCTGGTCGCAGGTCCTTGAGTTTTTCAAGAAGTTCTTTTTCTGTTATTATGGCGTCCAGCGGGTTTTGGTTATCTTTTATGGCCATTTCTAGCTTTTCCAGTTTTTTGCATATTTGGTGTTGCTCTGGTCTTAGTGTGTTTTTCTGGTATAATTTTTCAAAGTGGTTTACCCATGTGTCCCCATTTTGAATGGCCAAATCGTCGTGTTGTTTTTTGTGTAGTGTTTTCAAGTTTTCCCAGAAACAATTGGAATCAATGGATTCCTCCATGGAGCTGAGTGTATTCTTAATATATTGCTCTTTTTTGGTTCTGAGTGTGTTTCTGTATTGTGTTAGTGTCTGACAATAAGTAAGGTGTAGTTCCTCGTTTTCTGGATGTCTGTGTTTTTGGTTTGATATTTTTCTAAGTTTTTTCCTCATGTTATGGCAATCTCGGTCAAACCATTTTTCATAGTTTTTTGTTTTGGGTTTGTTCTTGCGAGCTTTCAAGTTTGCATTTGTTGCCAAATTATCAAAAATATTGTTTAGTTTACTAACTGCCCGGTTTACGCCTTCTTTATTGTGAGTGTATATGTTATCCAGAAAGGTGTCTAAGAGAGCTTGAGTTGATGCATTGCTAATTGTTTTCTGGTATTTTTCCGTGTCGTTTTTGGCCCATCTGTACGATTTTTTGGTGTTGTACACTTGCCACTCACTGACCCTAAAGACAGACACCTCCCACTCACTGACCATACAGACAGACACCTCCCACTCACTGACACTCCAGACACACCCGACTCACTAGCACTACAGACAGAGACCTCCCACTCAGTGAGCCTGCAGCCACCTCCCACTCACTGACCCTACAGACAGATACCTCCCACTCACTGACCCTACAGAAAGATAGCTCCCACTCACTGACCCTACAGATACCTCCCATTCACTGACCCTACAGACAGACACCTCCCACTCACTGACCCTACAGACAGACTGCTCCCGCTCACTGACACTACAGACAGATACCTCACACTCACTGACCCTACAGGCAGACACCTCATACTCTCTGACGGTACAGACAGACTTTACCCACTCACTGACCCTACAGACACACACCTCACACTCACTGACCCTGCAGAAACATCCCACGCACTGACACTACAGACAGATTTTACCCAATCACTGAACCTACAGACAGATGCATCCCACTCACTGACACGACAGACAGACACCTCCCACTCACTGACCATACAGACAGACACCACCCACTAACTGATCCTGCACACAGTCACCTCCTACTCACTGAACCCACAGACACTTCCCACTCACTGACCGTACAGACAGAAACCTCCAATTCACTGAAACTACAGACAAACACCTCCCATTCACTGACCCTCCAGACACATCCCGCTCACTGACGCTACAGAGAGAGACCCCCCACTCACTGACCATACAGACAGATACCTCCCACTCACTGACCCTACAGACAGTCTGTTCCCTCCCACTGACCCTACAGACAGACACCTCCCACTCACTGATCCTGCAGACATACAAATCCCACTCACTGAAACGACAGACACTTCCCACTCACTGAACCTACAGACAGACACCTCCCACTCACTGAACCTACAGACGGACACCTCTCACTAACTGACCCTACAGTTAGACAGCTCCCACTCACTGACCCTACAGACACGTCCCATTCACTGACCCTACAGAAATACAACTCTCACTCATTGAACCTACAGTCAGACCGCTCCCGCTCACTGACCCTACAGACAGACACCTCCCACTCACTGACTCTACAGACAGACACCTCCCACTCACTGACCCTACTGACAGACTTCTCCCGCACACTGACCCTACAAAAAGACACCTTCCACTCACTGAACCTACTGACAGATGCCTCCAGCTCAATGACCCTACAGACAGACACTTTCCACTCACTGACCTTACAGACAGACACCTCCCACTCACTGACCATACAGACAGCTCCTACTCAGTGACCCTATAGACACCTCCCACTCACTGATCCTAGAGACAGACACCTCCCGCTCACTGACCCTGCAGACAGATGCCTCCCAATTACTGACCCTACAGACAGACACTTCCCACTCACTGACCGTACAGACACACACCTCACACTCACTGACCCTACAGACACAACCCACGCACTGACACTACTGACAGAGACATCCCGCTCGATGACCCGACAGACAGACTACTCCCTCTCACCGACGCTACAGACAGACACCGCACACTCACTGACCGTACAGACAGAATTTACCCACTCAATTACCAAACAGACACACACCTCACACTCACTGACCCTACAGACACATCCCATGCACTGACACTACAGACAGACACCTCCCACTCACTGAAACTACAGACAAACACCTCCAAATCACTGACCCTACAGACAGATATCTCCCACTCACTGACCCTACAGACAGACTGCTCCCTCTCACTGACCCTACAGACAGACACCTCCCACTCACTGACCCTGCAGACATACAACTCCCACACACTGAAACATCAGACACTTCTCACTCACTGAACCTACAGACAGACACCTCCCACTCACTGACCCTGCAGACATACATCTCCCACACACTTAAACATCAGACACTTCTCACTCACTGAACCTACAGACAGACACCTCCCACTCACTGTCCCTCCAGACACATCCCACTCACTGACCCTACAGACAGACACCTCCCACTCTCTGAAACTACAGACAGACACCTCCCACTCACTGAACCTACAGACACCTCCCACTTACTGAACCTACAGACAGACACCTCCTACTCACTGACCCTATAGACACCTCCCACTCACTGACCCTACAGACAGACACCTCCCGCTCACTGACCCTACAGACAGATACCTCCCACTCACTGACCCTAGAGAACCCTCCCACTCACTGACCCTACAGAGAGACACTTCCCGCTCAATGAACCTACAGACAGACCTCTCTCTAACTGACCCTACAGACAGACACCTCCCACTCACTGAACCTACAGACACCTCCCAGTCACTGACCCTAGAGACAGACACCTTCCACTAACTGACCATACAGAAAAACTTTACCCACACACTGACCCTACAGACAGTCACTTCCCACTCACTGACCCTAAAGACAGACACCTCCCAATCACTGAACCTAAAGACAGACACCTCCCAATCACTGAACATACCGACAGACACTTCCCACTCACTGACCCTACATACACCTCCCACTCACTGAACCTACAGACAGACACCTCCTACTCACTGACCCTATAGACACCTCCCCCTCACTGACCCTACAGACAGACACCTCCCGCTCACTGACCCTGCAGACAGATGCCTCCCAATCACTGAACCTACAGACAGACACTTCCCACTCACTGACCGTACAGCCAGACACCTCCCACTCACTGACCCTACAGGCAGACACCACCCACTCACTGTCCCTACAGACACCTTCCACTCACTACCCTACAGACAGACACCTTACACTCACTGACCGTACAGACAGACACTTCCCGCTAACTGACCCTACAGACAGACACCTCGCACTCACTGTCCCTACAGACACGTCCCACTCACTACCCTACAGACAGACACCTTCCACTCACTGACCCTACGGACAGACACTTCCCGCTCACTGACCCTAAAGACAGACACCTCCCGCTCACTCACCCTACAGACACGTCCACTCACTGACCCTACAGACACCTCCCAATCACTGATCCTACAGACAGACAACTCCCAGTCACTGACCCTACAGACAGACACCTCCCGCTCAATGAACCTACAGACAGACACCTCTCTCTAGCTGACGCTACAGACAGACACCTCCCAATCACTGAACTTACAGACAGACACCTTCCACTCAATGTCACTACAGACAGAAACCTCCCACTTACTGACCCTACAGACAGACACATCCCGCTCAATGAATCTACAGACAGACACCTCTCTCTACCTGACCCTACAGACAGACACCTCCCACTCACTGAACCTACAGACACCTCCCAGTCCCTGACCCTACAGAGATACACATCCCAATCAATGAACTTACAGATAGAATCCTCCCAATCACTGTCCCTACAGACAGACACCTCCCACTCACTGTCCATACACACGCCTCCCACTCACTGACCCTACAGACAGACACCTTCCTCTCACTGACCATACAGACAGAGACTTCCCGCTCACTGACCCTACAGAGAGACACTTCCTGCTCACTGACCCTACAGACAGACACCTCCTACTCACTGACCCTACAGAAAGACATATCCCACTCACTGACCCTACAGAAACCCCACCACTCATTGACCTACAGACACCTCCTACTCACTGACCCTACAGACAGACACCTCCTACTCACTGACCCTGTAGACACCTCCCACTCACTGAACCTACAGACAGACACCTCCTACTCACTGACCCTGTAGACACCTCCCACTCACAGACCCTACAGACAGACACCTCCCGCTCACTGTCGCTACAGACAGACACCTTCCACTCACTGAATTTAGAGACAGACACATCCCACTCACTGACCCTCCAGACAGACACCTCCCACTCACTGAATTTAAAGACAGCTCCCACTCACTGACCCTACAGACAGACACCTCCCGCTCACTGTCCCGACAGACAGGCACCTTCCACTCACTGACCCTACAGACAGGCTCCTCCCGCTCACTCACCCTACAGACAGACACTTCCATTCACTGACCCTACAGAAAGTCACATCCCACTCACTGACCCTACAGAAACCCCACCACTCATTGAAATACAGACACCTCCTACTCACTGACCCTACAGACAGACACCTCCTACTCACTGACCCTGTAGACACCTCCCACTCACTGAACCTACAGACAGACACCTCCCACTCACTGAATTTACAGAAACCATCCCACTCACTGACCCCAAGGACAGACACCTCCCGCTCACTCACCCTACAGACAGACACTTCCACTCACTGACCCTACAGACAGACACCTCCCACTCACTGTACCTACAGGCACCTCCAAGTGAATGACCCTATAGACACACACCTCCCACTCACTGACCCTACAGACAGAAACCTCCCACTCACTGTCCCTACAGACACCTCTCACTCACTGAACCTACAGACAGACACCTCTTACTCACTGATCCTATAGACACCTCCCACTCACTGACCCTACAGACAGACACCTCCCGCTCACTGACCCTGCAGACAGATGCCTCCCAATCACTGAACATACAGACAGACACTTCCCACTCACTGACCGTAGAGACAGAAACCTCCCAATCACTGTCCCTACAGACAACTCCCACTCACTGTCCCTACAGATATCTCCCACTCACTGACCCTACAGACAGACACCACCCTCTCAATGACACTACAGACAGACACATCCCTATCTCTGACCCTACAGACAGACACCTCCCACTCAGAACCTACAGGCCCCTCCCACTCACTGACCCTACAGGCAGACACCTCACAATCACTGACACTACAGACAGACACCTCCCACTCACTGACCTTACAGACAGACTTTACCCACTCACTGACCCTACAGACAGACACTTCCCACTCCCTGAACCTACAGACACCTCCCCAATCACTGACCATACAGACAGACACCTCCCACTCACTGATCCTAACAGACAGACACCTCACAATCACGGAAACTACAGACAGACGCCTCCCACTCACTGACCTTACAGACAGACTTTACCCACTCACTGACCCTACAGACAGACACTTCCCACTTCCTGACCCTTCAGACACCACCCAATCACTGACCATTACAGACAGAAACCTCCCACTCACTGTCCATACAGACAAGCACCTCCCACTCACTGAACCTACAGACACCTCCCACTCACTGAACCTACAGACTGACACCTCCCACTCAACTGAACTTAGAGACAGATAACTCCAACTCACTGACCCCTTTCAGACAGACACCTCCCACTCACTGTCCCTACAGACAGACACCTCCCCACTCACTGTCCCTACAGACAGTCACCTCCCACTCACTGACCCTAAAAGACAGACACCTCCCACTCACTCACACCTACAGACAGACACCTCCCCACTCACAGAACCTACAGACAGACACATCCTACTCACTGACCCGATAGACACCTCCCACTCACTGACCCTACAGACAGACACCTTCCACTCACTGACCCTAAAGACAGACACCACCCGCTCACTCACCCTACAGACAGACACCTCCAACTCACAGAACCTACAGGCACCTCCCAGACACCTCACACTCATTGACCCTACAGACAGACACTTCCCACTTCCTGACCCTACAGACACCTCCCAATCACTGACCCTACAGACAGACACCTCCCGCTCACTCACCCTACAGACAGACACTTCCACTCACTGACCCTACAGACAGACACATCCTACTCACTGACCCTACAGATAGACACCTCCCGCTCAATGAACCTACAGACAGAGACCTCTCTCTAACTGACCCTACAGACAGACACCTCCTACTCACTGACCCTATAGACACCTCCCACTCACTGACCCTACAGACAGACACCTCCCGCTCACTTACCCTACAGACAGACACCTTCCACTCACTGACCCTACAGACAGACACATCCCACTCACTGACCCTCCAGACAGACACCTCCCACTCATTGAATTTACAGACACCTCCCACTCACTGACCCTACAGACAGACACCTCCCGCTCACTGTCCCTACAGACAGACACCTTCCACTCAGTGGCCCTAAAGACATACACCTCCCACTCACTCACCCTACAGACAGACACTTCCACTCACTGACCCTACAGACAGACACATCCCACTCACTGACCCTACAGACAGACACCTCCCACTCACTGAATTTACAGACACCTCCGAGTGAATGACCCTAAAGACACACACCTCCCACTCACTGACCCTACAGACAGACACCTCCCACTCAATGTACCTACACACAGAAACCTGCCACTCACTGTCCCTACAGACACCTCCCACTCACTGAACCTACAGACAGACACCTCTTACTCACTGATCCTATAGACACCTCCTGCTCACTGACCCTGCAGACAGATGCCTCCCAATCACTGAACATACAGACAGACACTTCCCACTCACTGACCATACAGACAGACACCTCCCACTCACTGAACTTAGAGACAGATTCCTCCAATCACTGACCCTACAGGCAGACACTTCCCACTTCCTGACCCTACAGACACCTCCCAATCACTGACCCTACAGACAGACACCTCCCGCTCACTCACCCTACAGACAGACACATCCCGCTCAATGAATCTACAGAGAGACACCTCTCTCTACCTGACCCTACAGACAGACACCTCCCACTCACTGTCCCGACAGACAGCAACCTCCCACTCACTGTCCCGACAGACACCTCCCACTCACTGACCATACAGACAGGCACCTCCTACTCACTGAATTTATAGACACCCTCCCACTCACAGCCCCTACAGACAGACATCTCCCGCTCAATGAACCTACAGACAGACACCTCTCTCTAACTGATCCTACAGACAGACACCTCCCACTCACTGCCCCTACAGACACCTCCCACTCACTGACCATACAGACAGGCACCTCCCACTCACTGACCCTACCGACACCTCCCACTCACTGACCCTACAGACAGACACTACTACTCACTGACCCTACAGACAGACACCTCCCACTCACTGAATATACAGACACCTTCAACTCACTGACCCTACAGACAGACACTTCCACTCACTGACCCTACAGACAGACACATCCCACTCACTGACCCTACAGACAGACACCTCCCACTCACTGAATTTACAGACACCTCCGAGTGAATGACCCTACAGACAGACACCTCCCTCTCACTGACCCTACAGACAGACACCTCCCACTCAATGTCCCTACAGACAGAAACCTCCCACTTACTGTCCCTACAGACACCTCCCACTCACTGAACCTACACAGACACCTCTTACTCACTGATCATATAGACACCTCCCACTCACTGACCCTACAGACAGACACCTCCCGCTCACTGACCCTGCAGACAGATGCCTCCCAATCACTGAACGTACAGACAGACACTTCCCACTCACTGACCGTACAGACAGACACCTCCCACTTACTGAACTTAGAGAAAGATTCCTCCAACTCACTGACCCTACAGACAGACACTACCCTCTCAATGACCCTACAGACAGACACCTCCCTCTCACTGACCCTACAGACAGACACCTCCCACTCAATGTCCCTACAGACAGAAACCTCCCACTCACTGTCCCTACAGACACCTCCCACTCACTGAACCTACACAGACACCTCTTACTCACTGATCATATAGACACCTCCCACTCACTGACCCTACAGACAGACACCTCCCGCTCACTGACCCTGCAGACAGATGCCTCCCAATCACTGAACGTACAGACAGACACTTCCCACTCACTGACCGTACAGACAGAAACCTCCCACTTACTGAACTTAGAGAAAGATTCCTCCAACTCACTGACCCTACAGACAGACACTACCCTCTCAATGACACTACAGACAGACACCTCCCTATCTTTGACCCTACAGACTGACACCTCCCACTCACAGAACCTACAGGCCCCTCCCACTCACTGACCCTACAGACAAACACTTCCCACTCCCTGACCCTACAGACACCTCCCAAACACTGACCATACAGACAGACACCTCACAATCACGGAAACTACAGACAGACACCTCCCACTCACTGACCTTACAGACAGACTTTACCCACTCACTGACCCTACAGACAGACACTTCCCACTCCCTGAACCTACAGACACCTCCCAATCACTGACCATACAGACAGACACCTCCCACTCACTGATCCTACAGGCAGACACCTCACAATCACGGAAACTACAGACAGACACCTCCCACTCACTGACCTTACAGACAGACTTTACCCACTCACTGACCGTACAGAAAGACACTTCCCACTTCCTGACCCTTCAGGCACCACCCAATCACTGACCATACAGACAGAAACCTCCCACTCACTCTCCATACAGACAAGCACCTCCCACTCACTGAACCTACAGACACCTCCCACTCACTGAACCTACAGACTGACACCTCCCACTCACTGAAATTAGAGACAGATAACTCCAACTCACTGACCCTTCAGACAGACACCTCACACTCACTGTCCCTACAGACAGACACCTCCCACTCACTGTCCCTACAGACAGTCACCTCCCACTCACTGACCCTAAAGACAGACACCTCCCACTCACTCACCCTACAGACAGACACCTCCCACTCACAGAACCTACAGACAGACACATCCTACTCACTGACCCGATAGACACCTCCCACTCACTGACCCTACAGACAGACACCTTCCACTCACTGACCCTAAAGACAGACACCACCCGCTCACTCACCCTACAGACAGACACCTCCAAATCACTGAACTTACAGAAAGATTCCTCCCACTCACTGTCCCAACAGACAGACACCTCCCAATCATTGTCCCTAGAGACACCTCCCACTCATTGACCCTACAGACAGACACCTCCAACTCACTGACCCTACAGACACTTCACACTCACTGACCCTACAAACAATCTCCTCCCACTCACTGACCATACAGACAGATGCCTCCCACTCACTGACCCTACAGGCCTACAACTCCAACTCACCGACTTGACAGACACTTCCCACTCACTGACGTTAAAGAGAGAGACCTCCCACTCACTGACCCTACAGACAGACACCTCCCACTCACTGACACTACAGACACCTCCCACTCACTGACCCTACAGGCACCTCACACTCACTGACCGTACAGACTGAAACTTCCAATTCACTCACCGTACAGACAGACACCTCCTACTCACTGAACCTACTGACAGGCACCTCCAAATCACTGACCCTACAGACAGACGCCTCCCACTCAGTGACGCAACAGACAACTCGCACTAACTGACACTACAGACAGACACATCCCACTCACTGATCAGACAGAGAGATACCTCCCAATCACTGAATTTACAGACACCTCCCAGTCACTGAACCTAATAAACAGGCACCGTCAACTCACTGACCATACAGACAGATACCTCCAACTCACTGACCCTACAGACAGACACGTCCCACTCTCTGAAACTACAGACAGATACCTCCCACTCACTGACCCTAGAAACAGATAACTGCAACTCACTGAACCTACGGAACCCTCCCACTCACTGACCCTACAGACAGACACCTCCCTCTCAATGAACCTACAGACAGAAACCTCTGTCTAACTGATCCTACAGACAGACACCTCCCACTCACTGAACTTACAGATAGAGTCCTCCCACTCACTGTCCCTGCAGACATACACCTCCCACTCACTGTCCCTACAGACATCTCCCACTTACTGACCCTACAGACAGACACCTCCCACTCACTGACCCTATAGACAGACGCATCCCAATCACTGAACTTATCGACAGACACCTCCCACTCAATGTCCCTACAGACAGCAACCTCCCACTCACTCTCCCTACAGACACCTCCCACTCACTGAACCTACAGACAGACACCTCCCGCTCACTGACCCTAAAGACAGACACCTCACGCTCACTCACCCTACAGACAGACACCTCAAACTCACAGAACCTACAGGCACCTCCCAGTCACTGAAACTACAGACAGACACCTCACACTCACTGACCCTACAGACAGACACTTCCCACTTCCTGACTCTACAGGCACCTCCCAATCACTGACCCTACAGACAGACACCTCCCGCTCACTCACCCTACAGACAGACACTTCCACTCACTGACCCTACAGACAGACACATCCTACTCACTGACGCTACAGATATACACCTCCCGCTCAATGAACCTACAGACAGAGATCTCTCTCTAACTGACCCTACAGACAGACACCTCCCACTCACTGTCCCTACAGACACCTCCCAGCCACTGACCCTACAGACAGACACCTCCAACTCACTGACGCTATAGACAGACGCCTCCCAATCACTGAACATACCGACAGACACCTCCCACTCAATGTCCCTACAGACAGCAACATCCCACTCACTGTCCCTACAGACACCTCCCACTCACTGACCATACAGACAGGCACCTCCTACTCACTGACCCTACAGGCACCTCCTATTCACTGACCCTACAGACACCTCCCACTCACTGAACCTACAGACAGACACCTCCTACTCACTGACCCTATAGACACCTCCCACTCACTGACCCTACAGACAGACACTTCCCGCTCACTGACCCTACAGACAGACACCTTCCACTCACTGACCCTAAAGACAGACACCTCCGGCTCACTCACCCTAAAGACAGACACTTCCCACCCACTGACCCTACAGACACCTCCCAGTCACTGACCCTAAAGACAGACACCTCCCAATCACTGAACTTACAGACAGATACCTCCAACTCACTGACCCGACAGACAGACATCTCCCAATCACTGAAATTACAGATAGACTCCTCCCATTCACTGTCCCTACAGACAGACACCTCCCATTCACTGTCCCTACAGACATCTCCCACTCACTGACCCTACAGACAGACTCCACAATATCAATGAACCTACAGACAGACCCGTCCCTATCTCTGACCTTGCAGACAGACACTTCCCACTCACAGAACCTACAGGCACCTCCCAGTCACTGACATTACTGACAGACACCTTACACTCACTGACCCTACAGACAGACACCTCCCAATCACTGAACTTACAGATAGACTCCTCCCATTCACTGTCCCTACACACAGACTCCTCCCTCTCACTGACCCTACAGACAGACACTTCCCACCCCCTGACCCTACAGACACCTCCCAGTCACTGACGCTAAAGACAGACACATCCCAATCACTGAACTTACAGACAGACACATCCCACTCACTGACCCTACAGACAGACACCTCCCACTCACTGAATTTACAGACACCCTCCCACTCACTGACCCTAAAGACAGACACCTCCCGCTCACTCACCCTACAGACAGACACTTCCACTCACTGACCCTACAGACAGACACCTCCCACTCACTGAACCTACAGACACCTCCGAGTGAATGACCCTACAGACAGACACCTCCCACTCACTGACCCTACAGACAGACACCTCCCACTCAATGTCCCTACAGACAGAAACCTCCCACTCACTGTCCCAACAGACACCTCCCTCTCACTGAACCTACAGACAGACACCTCTTACTCCCTGATCATATAGACACATCCCACTCACTGACCCTACAGACAGACACCTCCCGCTCACTGACCCTGCAGACAGATGCCTCCCAATCACTGAACGTACAGACAGACACTTCCCACTCACTGACCGTACAGACAGACACCTCCCACTCACTGAACTTAGAGAAAGATTCCTCCAACTCACTGACCCTACAGGCAGACACCTCCCACTCACTGTCCCTACAGATATCTCCCACTCACTGACCCTACAGACAGACACTACCCTCTCAATGACACTACAGACAGACACCTCCGTATCTCAGACCCTACAGACTGACACCTCCCACTCACAGAACTTACAGGCCCCTCCCACTCACTGACCCTACAGACAAACACTTCCCACTCCCTGACCCTACAGAAACCTCCCAATCACTAACCATACAGACACCTCCCACTCACTGACCCTACAGACAGACACCTCCTACTCACTGACCCTATAGACGCCTCCCACTCACTGACCCTAGAGACAGACACCGCCCACTGACTGAACCTGCAGACAGATGCCTCCCACTCACTGACCCTACAAACAGACACCACCCTCTCAATGACCGTACAGACAGACAACTCCCTCTCTCTGACCCTACGGAGAGACACCTCCCACTCACAGAACTTACAGGCACCTCCCAGTCACTGACCCTACTGATAGATACCTCCCACTCACGGACCCTACAGACAAAACACCTCCCACTCACTGATCCTATAAACACCTCCCACTCACTGAACCTACCGACATACAGCTCCCACTCAATGTCCCTACAGACAGCAACCTCCCACTCACTGACCCTAAAGACAGACACCTCCCGCTCACTCACCCTACAGGCAGACACCTCAAACTCACAGAACCTACAGGCACCTCCCAGTCACTGACACTGCAGACAGACACCTCACACTCACTGACCCTACAGACAGACACTTCCCACTTCCTGACCCTACAGACACCTCCCAATCACTGACCCTACAGAAAGACACCTCCCGCTCACTCACCCTACAGACAGACACTTCCACTCACTAACCCTACAGACAGACACATCCTACTCACTGACCCTACAGATAGACACCTCCCGCTCAATGAACCTACAGACAGCGACCTCTCTCTAACTGTACCTACAGGCAGACACCTCCTACTCACTGTCCCTACAGACACCTCCCAGTCACTGACCCTACAGACAGACACCTCCCACTCACTGACACTATAGACAGACGCCTCCCAGTCACTGAACTTACCGACAGACACCTCCCACTCAATGTCCCTACAGACAGCAACCTCCCACTCACTATCCCTACAGACATCTCCCACTCACTGACCATAAAGACAGGCACCTCCTACTCACTGACCCTACAGACACCTCCCACTCACTGAACCCACAGACAGACACCTCCTACTCACTGACCCTATAGACACCTCCCACTCACTGAACCTACAGACAAACACCTGCCACTCACTGACCCTATAAACAACTGCCACTCACTGAACCTACAGACAGACAACTCCTACTCACTGACCATATAGACACCTCCCACTCACTGACCCAACAGACAGACAGCTTCCACACACTGACCCTACAGACAGACACTTCCCGCTCACTGACACTACAGACAGACACCTCCCACTCACTGACCTGACATTCAGATCCCTGCCACTCACTGACCCTACAGACAGATACCTCGAACTCACTGTCCCTACAGACAGACACCACCCACTCACTGACCCTAAAGACAGTCACCTCCCACTCACTGACCATACAGACAGACACCTCCTACTCACTGACCCTACAGACAGGCACCTCCCTCTCACTGACCCTCCAAACTCATCCCTCTAATTGACACTACAGACAGACGCCTCCCACTCACTGATCCTACAGGCACACAACTCCCACTCACTGACTTGACAGACACTTCCCACTCACTGACGCTAAAGAGAGAGACCTCCCTCTCACTGACCCTACAGACAGACACCTCCCACTCACTGTACTACAGACACCTCCCACTCAATGACCCTACAGACAGACACCTCACACTCACTGACCGTACCGATTGATACTTCCAACTCACTCATCGTACAGACAGACACCTCCTACTCACCGAACCTACAGACAGACACCACCAAATCAATGTCCCTACAGACAGACACCTCCCACTCACTGACGCAACAGACAACTTGCACTCACTGACACTACAGACAGACACCTCCCACTCACGTATCCTACAGAGAGATATCTCCCAATCACTGAATTTACAGACACCTCCCAGTCACTGAACCTAATAACAGGCACCATCAACTCACTGACCATACAGACAGATACCTCTGAGTCACTGACCCGTAAGACAGACACGTCCCACTCTCTGAAACTACAGACAGATACCTTCCACTCACTGACCCTAGAAACAGTTACCTGCAACTCACTGAACCGACGGAACCCTCCCACTCACTGACCCTACAGACAGACAACTCCCTCTCAATGAACCTACAGACAGACACCTCTGTCTAACTGAACCTACAGACAGACACCTCCCACTCACTGAATCTACAGACACCTCCCAGTCACTGACCCTACAGAAAGACACCTCCCGCTCACTGACCCTACAGACAGACACTTCCCACTCACTGAACTTAGAGACAGATACCTCCAACTCACTGACCCTACAGACAGAAACCTCCCAATCACTGAACTTACAGATAGAGTCCTCCCACTCACTGTCCCTACAGACATACGCCTCCCACTCACTGTCCCTACAGACATCTCCCACTCACTGACCCTACAGACAGACACCTCCCACTCACTGACACTATAGACAGACGCATCCCAATCACTGAACTTACCGACAGACAGCTCCCACTCAATGTCCCGAAAGACAGCAACCTCCCACTCACTGTCCCTACAGACACCTCCCACTCACTGAACCTACAGACAGACACCTCCCGCTCACTGACACTACAGACAGACACCTTCCACTCACTGACCCTAAAGACAGACACCTCCCGCTCACTCACCCTACTGACAGACACCTCAAACTCACAGAACCTACAGGCACCTCCCAGTCACTGACACTACAGACAGACACCTCACACTCACTGACCCTACAGACAGACACTTCCCACTTCCTGACCCTACAGACACCTCCCAATCACTGACCCTACAGAAAGACACCTCCCGCTCACTCACCCTACAGACAGACACTTCCACTCACTAACCCTACAGACAGACACATCCTACTCACTGACCCTACAGATAGACACCTCCCGCTCAATGAACCTACAGACAGCGACCTCTCTCTAACTGTACCTACAGGCAGACACCTCCTACTCACTGTCCCTACAGACACCTCCCAGTCACTGACCCTACAGACAGACACCTCCCACTCACTGACACTATAGACAGACGCCTCCCAGTCACTGAACTTACCGACAGACACCTCCCACTCAATGTCCCTACAGACAGCAACCTCCCACTCACTATCCCTACAGACATCTCCCACTCACTGACCATAAAGACAGGCACCTCCTACTCACTGACCCTACAGACACCTCCCACTCACTGAACCCACAGACAGACACCTCCTACTCACTGACCCTATAGACACCTCCCACTCACTGAACCTACAGACAAACACCTGCCACTCACTGACCCTATAAACAACTGCCACTCACTGAACCTACAGACAGACAACTCCTACTCACTGACCATATAGACACCTCCCACTCACTGACCCAACAGACAGACAGCTTCCACACACTGACCCTACAGACAGACACTTCCCGCTCACTGACACTACAGACAGACACCTCCCACTCACTGACCTGACATTCAGATCCCTGCCACTCACTGACCCTACAGACAGATACCTCGAACTCACTGTCCCTACAGACAGACACCACCCACTCACTGACCCTAAAGACAGTCACCTCCCACTCACTGACCATACAGACAGACACCTCCTACTCACTGACCCTACAGACAGGCACCTCCCTCTCACTGACCCTCCAAACTCATCCCTCTAATTGACACTACAGACAGACGCCTCCCACTCACTGATCCTACAGGCACACAACTCCCACTCACTGACTTGACAGACACTTCCCACTCACTGACGCTAAAGAGAGAGACCTCCCTCTCACTGACCCTACAGACAGACACCTCCCACTCACTGTACTACAGACACCTCCCACTCAATGACCCTACAGACAGACACCTCACACTCACTGACCGTACCGATTGATACTTCCAACTCACTCATCGTACAGACAGACACCTCCTACTCACCGAACCTACAGACAGACACCACCAAATCAATGTCCCTACAGACAGACACCTCCCACTCACTGACGCAACAGACAACTTGCACTCACTGACACTACAGACAGACACCTCCCACTCACGTATCCTACAGAGAGATATCTCCCAATCACTGAATTTACAGACACCTCCCAGTCACTGAACCTAATAACAGGCACCATCAACTCACTGACCATACAGACAGATACCTCTAAGTCACTGACCCGTAAGACAGACACGTCCCACTCTCTGAAACTACAGACAGATACCTTCCACTCACTGACCCTAGAAACAGTTACCTGCAACTCACTGAACCGACGGAACCCTCCCACTCACTGACCCTACAGACAGACACCTCCCTCTCAATGAACCTACAGACAGACACCTCTGTCTAACTGAACCTACAGACAGACACCTCCCACTCACTGAATCTACAGACACCTCCCAGTCACTGACCCTACAGAAAGACACCTCCCGCTCACTGACCCTACAGACAGACACTTCCCACTCACTGAACTTAGAGACAGATACCTCCAACTCACTGACCCTACAGACAGAAACCTCCCAATCACTGAACTTACAGATAGAGTCCTCCCACTCACTGTCCCTACAGACATACGCCTCCCACTCACTGTCCCTACAGACATCTCCCACTCACTGACCCTACAGACAGACACCTCCCACTCACTGACACTATAGACAGACGCATCCCAATCACTGAACTTACCGACAGACAGCTCCCACTCAATGTCCCGAAAGACAGCAACCTCCCACTCACTGTCCCTACAGACACCTCCCACTCACTGAACCTACAGACAGACACCTCCCGCTCACTGACACTACAGACAGACACCTTCCACTCACTGACCCTAAAGACAGACACCTCCCGCTCACTCACCCTACTGACAGACACCTCAAACTCACAGAACCTACAGGCACCTCCCAGTCACTGACACTACAGACAGACACCTCACACTCACTGACCCTACAGACAGACACTTCCCACTTCCTGACCCTACAGACACCTCCCAATCACTGACCCTACAGAAAGACACCTCCCGATCACTCACCCTACAGACAGACACTTAAACTCACTAACCCTACAGACAGACACATCCTACTCACTGACCCTACAGATAGACACCTCCCGCTCAATGAACCTACAGACAGAGACCTCTCTCTAAATGTACCTACAGACAGACAGACAAATCCCACTCACTGTCCCTACAGACACCTCCCAGTCACTGACCCTACAGACAGACACCTCCCATTCACTGACCCTATAGACAGACGCCTCCCAATCACTGACCCTAAAGACAGACACCTCCCGCTCACTCACCCTACAGAGAGACACTTCCACTCACTGAACCTACAGACAGACACCTTCCACTCACTGACCCTACAGACAGACACTTCCCACCCACTGACCCTACAGACACCTCCCAGTCACTGACCCTAAAGACAGACACCTCCCAATCACTGAACTTACAGACAGATACCTCCAACTCACTGACCCTACAGACAGACACCTCCCAATCACTGAACTTACAGATAGACTCCTCCCATTCACTGTCCCTACAGACAGACACCTCCCACTCACTGTCCCTACAGACATCTCCCACTCACTGACCCTACAGACAGACTCCACAATATCAATGACCCTACAGACAGACCCGTCCTTATCTCTGACCTTGCAGACAGACACCTCCCACTCACAGAACCTACAGGCACCTCCCAGTCACTGACATTATTGACAGATACCTTACACTCACTGACCCTACAGACAGACACTTCCCACTTCCTGACCCTACAGACACCTCCCAATCACTGACCATACAGACAGACACCTCCTACTCACTGACCCTATAGACACCTCCCACTCACTGACCCTAGAGACAGACACCTCCCGCTGACTGAACCTGCAGACAGATGCCTCCCAATCACTGACCGTACAGACAGACACCTCCTGCTCACTGCCCCTACAGACAGACTCCTCCCTCTCACTGACCCTACAGACAGACACTTCCCACCCCCTGACTCTACAGACACCTCCCAGTCACTGACGCTAAAGACAGACACATCCCAATCACTGAACTTACAGACAGACACCTCCCACTCACTGACCCGACAGACAGACACCTCCCACTCACTGACCCTGCAGACAGACACCTCCCACTCACTGACCCTACAGACAGTCACCTCCCACTCACTGACCCTAGAGACACCCCACCTCTCACTGAAGCTACAGACAGATACCTCCAACTCACTGACCTTTCAGACAGACACCTCCCACTCACCGACCCTACAGACAGATACCTCCCACTCAATGTCCCTACAGACAGAAACCTGCCACTCACTGTCCCTACAGACACCTCCCACTCACTGACCCTGCAGACAGACACCTCCCACTCACTGACCGACAGACACCTCGGAGTGAATGACCCTACAGACAGGCACCTCCCACTCACTGACCCTACAGACAGACACCTCCCACTCAATGTCCCTACAGACAGAAACCTCCCACTCACTGTCCCTACAGACACCTCCCACTCACTGAACCTACAGACAGACACTTCCTACTCACTGATCCTATAGACACCTCCCACTCACTGACCCTACAGACAGACACCTCCTGCTCACTGACCCTGCAGACAGATGCCTCCCAATCAATGAACCTACAGACAGACACTTCCCACTCACTGACCGTACAGACAGACACATCCCACTCACTGTCCCTCCAGATATCTGCCACTCACTGACCCTACAGACAGACACCACCCTCTCAATGACACTACAGACAGACACCTCCCTATCTCTGACCCTACAGACAGACACCTCCCACTCACAGTACCTATAGGCCCCTCCCACTCACTGACCCTTCAGACAAACACTTCCCACTCCCTGAACCTACAGACACCTCCAAATCACTGACCATACAGACAGACACCTCCCACTCACTGACCTTACAGACAGACTTTACCCACTCACTGACCCTACAGACAGACACTTCCCACTCCCTGACCATTCAGACACCACCCAATCACTGACCATACAGACAGAAACCTCCCATTGTAAGGGGTTTCTCTTGCTTGCTCTGGTCTCCTGCCAGGCTTCGTGCAATAATTACCCATGAGTGGTTCGACCCACTCGCCCCTACGGTTCTAGACCTTGGACTTAGGTGCAGGGAGCTGTAGTGCAGAAAAACTCAATAGACTTGGTCAAATAGCACGAAATGGATGCCTTTATTGAACAGTTTGCAGCATTATAAAATACATGTCATATGCACAGATTAAAGCAACTACAAGCATGCACACATCTATAAACTTAACTCTATAGAAATGGGGAACACACGGCACATCGTGAAAGGGGTAACACATTATAATCACCCTTAACCCCCTCCCCTAAACCTAACTAAGTTTCGATTTGAGGGACTCGGGATCATGCTCACCACTTTAAGAATTGCGAAAAAAACTTTGCAGCCTTTTGACACAGCTTTCCGTCGTCACGTGGGTTTTGGAAGCTTCTGGCGCAGCTTGTTTTCCTCTTGGTTCTCCTGCGATGTAGGCAGCCAGTACAGCCTTGGTGAGCGCTCGCCACGGGTGGATCCATTTCCGATGTGATTTTTAAGAACTGGATGCACACGGATGAATCCGTTACCGATGTGATGTTGAAGAACTGGATCCTGGGCCCCGGGACCTGAGTGTCTTCTTCTCCGGCCTGGGTCGTCGATGATCTCCCGACAAAAGTACCCGGGCCTCCCTCGTCGTCTTCCCGTCCTGGCCGGGCCTTGCCTGGCCGAGCTGGCTTCCAAGCCGAATTCTTCTCGTCGTCTTCTCGTCGTTGCCGGGCCTTGCCTGGCCGAACACCGAACACGTTCCGAACCAAAATTGTTCCGAAGGTCACGAGGTCTGGCGGCCATTTTGTGTGCCCTTTTATCAAAAGTTTCTCTGTATAAGCTTCTTTCGGTCAATAAAGCTGTTTTCTTAACCCTATTTTCCTGCGTGATTAATTAATGAAAATTTCGCGAATCTTACAGTCCCTCCTGTGATACTGATAGCTTGCTTAAAGTATCCATAACCCTTGGTGAGCAAATTTTCCCTGATTCCCCACATCCAAACATTCCTGGTAATTAACTATCTATGACCCCCACGACACATGCAGTTCCCATTTCAGAAAAATTACATTGTGTACAGTTGGACAACCATAGGCAGTACTACCTCAAACTATAACACATTCATCTTTCAGATGCGAAGGGGCCGATACCCCTTACACCACCTGCATACACATTTTGCTAATCAAAAATAGATAAACCGATCAACGGTTATAACACAACAGTATTCATACACTTAAATCATATAGTAACCAAAACCAAGAGTGAAGGGACACTTTATCCTTTAATACCTATCAACTTAAGCGGGGGTCTCTTCACCCACTCGTACATAGCGTTCTCTCCATTCTCCTGTGTTCTCGTGCCTCTGGAGGCGTTTGCCTCTCTTGCAATGCACGAACAGTAAATATATGACAATCAAAACCTGACACACTACTAGGATGTGGGATGCTATTCTAATCCAGGGCGGGATCTCTATATTAGTGAACAGGTCCCACCATGGTGGGGTGACTATGTCTAATACGTCTTTCCCTATTTCCAATGTCTTCTGCTCTAGTGTGTAAAAATGCTTCTGTGAGACTATTACGGCTTTTAAAATCTTGGTGAGGTGTTCGGGGAGAGGGGGAATGAAATAACCAAAATGCGCAATGAATCGCTGCAAATCCGTGAAATTCTCTTTTACAGTGAGGTGAACAGTGGAAGGTACAGGAATGGGGACAATTTGCTGTTGTGCCACTTGAACTTCAGCCCTGGGTTTGAAACAGAAACTGCTGTCACTGACCCGTGCTGTCCGTGGTGGTAGTGAGGCGCTGCAGTGGTAACACAGTATGTCCCACCTCCGATATATGCCACCTGCGGGGGCACATGGTCTTTTGCCATTGCCTCCATGGTGCAATTTACCGGCTTCGCGCTAGCGGCTCTGAACCCGCACTGCGGTTTTAAAAAGGCATTCAAGTGCTGGGGACACAGGATGATGTGTGCTCCCCGGCTTCAACACCCCGAGAGGTCGGTGCCTGTCATCGTACGCTCCCATCTGATGACATAAGGCGGGACCACTGCGTAACGAATGTGCGCACCCCCCTGAATGACTCCAATGTTCTCCACCCTGTATGCCGGGGCGGGTTTTGCTGTGGGACCCAGCACCGGCATCCTCACCACTATTCCCATGATAGTGTGATTCGAGCGTCCGCAGTCCACTGGGACTGGGTACGCCTCTGCAGCTAGTCTGAGCTGGCACGGGCTTAATGCGTTCTCAAAAGGGTGGAGCGCTTGCAAGTGCTTATTGCTGATCCAGGACGGGACCAAACCTTGTTTTAAATCCTCCAGATTACTGCGGCCCTCGCCCAGTAACCACGCCCCGTATAGCACACAAGCCTCGTTCTGTGCAGCCTGATCGGATGCATTCCGATCCTCCCTAATGAGTACATTTACCGTTCTAGCGTGTTTCTCCAGCTCAGCGATTATTTCTTTTAAGTGTAGTGTCATGGCCTGGTCCTCATGTAGCTCAGAACCCACTACCTTATTTTCGTTTGTCATTATGTTCCTTAACTGGGCCTTTAGACCATTAATCTGTGTCTGCAGCTCCACGTTGTCTAGAGCGTTGACAACAGACGTCCCGGTACTAAAAGCAGTGAAGATGTCATTTACAGTACCCCTTCTTTGCCTCCCTACCCGATCCAAAACTTCCTGTGGTGTGGTGTACAATTCGGCTTTGTCGATGTCGGCAAAGTCGAACTCATAAAATTGTCTGAACATCCTGGTTAACAGGACCTGGTACAATTGTTCCATTTCCTTGGGACACCACTCCGGCAATCGTACCTCAGTGAGGTTTAAAATCACTGAGGCCACCGCGTAGTGTACCCCTTGGTACAGCATCTGACCGGTGGGTACCAATACTAAACCGTTCCCGGGTCCCTTTGTGGTGGTGGGGCACCCTTCCTTCTGGGCTAGTGCTACCGGAATCGTGGGCAGGGGCTTGCGTGGGCGGGTGATGAGTTCAGTGGCGTTTACCGGAATCGGGGAGAATGGGACTCCGCACGCCCGGGTGCTGACGTCCCACCTCATCCCTTTCCCTTCATCCTGCCACTGCCTCTGGAAAAAGATGGATATGCCTTTGGGGCAAACGTACTTCGAACCCCACATGCAGACATATATCCCTTCATCTGGTTCCCACCACTTGTCCCAACACACACGTAATTGTCCGTGAGTCCCCGTAATTGTCCGATGGGTATTGTTACCCAGTCGCTCCCACTCGATTGTAGAGTTCTTCATATTCTTTCCCAGCTTTCGAAGCCACCACCATCTACTTAGCGGTACGTTCCCATTACACACCAAACAGATCCTCTTTCCCACGGTAATGCTGACTCTGGGTGCAATGATCCTCACCCGAGGGCACAGTAACGAAGTCTCTTGGTAGGCAAACCCGGATTTGCTGGAGTATTCTGTAGAATTCGACCCCAGCCATCCTGGCCATCTCCCTCGGTGGAAGTAGGTGGCGGTTTCCTCAAGCTCTCGCTTCCCCGTCCCATCCGTCGCGATGGGGGCTGTGTCCCCGGAGCATCCGAACACGACGACGTCTTTGGTACGGCCTCGGTAGGCCAGCCCACACCCGATCGCCGCGAGCACCACGAGGATCCTCTCCATTGTATTCCTGGTTTCTGTAACCGATAAGATGATGTAGCCAGGCTCCCAATAGGCGCTGGCCTAATTAAACGGACGCTTGGGTTCCCTGGCCCTGCTTCCAAACAACCACACATTTTGGGCAGACTCCGAAAACTACCTTTTAAACATCCCCATCATCTTAAACTTTACACACCTTAAAATATCATTACAATGACCTAACTTAACTTATCATTACCTAACACCTATGTACAGCGCCGCCCTCCTTCGGGCGGCCTACCTAATTCCTGTGAGGGCTGCAGCGTGCCGCTCCCTGTGGCGGGGCTGCACTGACCTTCGGCTTTGATCCCCCGCAGCCTGTCGCTGCTGAACGGGAATCGTGTCTTTCCTGGGCTACCCTGGATCGATGTTGGGGGAAGTAAGGAGGATCTGGCCAAGACTTTACAGGCTGAGGCGTTCGGGTCGACCTGCGAGAAGGTACTTTGGGCGTAGCTCCCTTAGCGAGTGGACCTTCGGGTGGGACCTCAGCTCTCACAGCCCGTGGCTTTTCCACGACTGTAGGCTTCGGCTCCCTTCCCTCAGGCTCTGCCCCTTTGGGATTTGGGCAGGCTCCCTTGGCGAGTGGACCTTCAAGTGGGACTTCAGCTCTCACAGCCCGTGGCTCTTCCACGACTGTGGGCTTCGGCTCCCTCCCCTCTGGCTCCGCCCCTTCGGGAATTGGGTCTGTGGCAGACGGCTCCTCCTCACCTGTCCCTACAGGTGGAGAATCTCTGCCCCCAATTTCTACCTCCCCCACGCTCGAGTCGAGGGCGGGACCTCCGTCCTCTGGCCCCACCTCTTCCAGAATCGTGTCGAGGGCGGGACCTTGTTGTTCGGGTCCCTCCTCGTCCGAGTCCCAGGCCATCAGAGAAACCTCCCCCCAGGTGGGCAGGACCTCTTCTCCTTCCAAGCAGGCTACAACGCCAGCTTGTGCGGTCTGTGACTCATCGCGCGCCTCAGGCTGAGGATCGTTATCCTCAGACCTGGCTTCGGTTGGTGATGCTCTTGCAACCGGTTTAAACAGTTTGCACTGATTGTGACCCATTTCAAAAACCCTTAGCTGACCCTCTAAACTGCCAGCCCTCGCTGTTAACCTAACGTTCTCCTCCCTTAAAGCCTGCTCAACTAACTTAGCCTCCGCAACCTGACACCGCAGGTATTCCTCCATTTTACAGGATGTCTCTTCCTGTGCATGTCTTTCTAGGGGACACAGGTCGACAGGCTGCGCTGGCTCTAGTCAATTGGGCACAGCGGTTGGGGCTGGGGGAGCAACAGGGCCGTTGGCGACTGCCACCTTCCCCTGCGAGGTCATTAGAGACCGCATTGCCTCTAAAACTGACTCGATCGCATCGGGATGGATCGACACATCGGCTCCTTTCTCCCAGATGGGCGTTTGGGCTGGGGCTGAGGGAGCTTTTCCCTTTAAATCCTTCCAGGGATCTTTACAGTCCCGGCGCCAGTGACCTTCCTTCCCACACCCGTAACAACTATTCTTGGCTTGGGGAGGGCGATTTCCCTCCTGATGCCACTCTTTTTTAACAGGAGCTGCAGGCCTCACCTCATGCAGCTTTCCCTTCGGGGGAGGCACTTCCCTACTCCTGCTGTTCCTGTAACCTATCGTGAGCTGATCAAGTACTATCTCCTCCGTGGAGCGGGGGTTATTGGGGTCAAACCATGTTTTGGCCTGCTCCCTCACCTGTGGCAAGCAATTGGTGACCAGGCACCGGAGCCAATGAGCCCTTTGACCAGAGTCCAGCCCGTCCCGGGCCGGCCCGTCCGGGCAGCTGCGCCGATACACTGGCCACAACCTTCCGGCGAAAACCCGTGGGGGCTCTCCCTCTAGCTGTACCGTCCTGCCCAATCGGAGGAACGGACTTCCGTCATCTTCCCCCATAACCTCCAGGACCTTGTCCCGTAAAACCTCATACTCCCTGTGCCCTCTGTTGCTCTCGTCAGAGAGACACTGGAGGATCGAGCTGTCCAGGGAGAACAGCAGCATTCTGGGCTGCTCTCCCCCATCGCAGTCATTAACTGCTGCGGTCTGCTCCACGTCCCTAAAATGGACGGAGGGGTCTCCTGACTCGGAGAGTTTTGGGATGTGGCTTATCATTGCCCTTAGCTGTTGTGCCATGTGGGGCATTACGATCTGATTCATGAGGGGTCCATCATCGCCATTCGCTTCGTCCGGACCGAGCCTCCGGTGTCGAGCGTGTAGGGGGTTTCTCTTGCTCTTTCTGGTCTCCTACCAGGCTTCGTGCAATAATTACCCTTGAGTGGTTCGACCCACTCTCCCCTACGGTTCTAGACCTTGGACTTAGGTGCAGGGAACTGTAGTGCAGAGAAAGACTCAATAGACCAGGTTGAATAGCACGAAATGGAGGCTTTTATTATTAAACAGTTTGCAGCATTATAAAATACATATCATAAGCACAAATCAGAGTGACTACAAGCATGCACATGTCTATAAACTTGGTTCCATGGAAATGGGAAACACACGGCACATCGAAAAAGGGGAAACACATTACGATTACCCTTACCCTCTCCCTCCCCTAGACCTAAACTAAGTTTCGACTTGAGGAACTCGGGATCATGCTCACCACTTTCAGATTCGCAAAAGAGGGGGTTCGCAGCCTTTCTGGCACAGCTTTCCGTCGTCACGTGGATTTGGAAACTTCTGGCGCAGCTTGTTTTTCTCTCTCTCTCAGGCGATGAGGCAGTGGACACAGCCTTGATGAGCGCTCGTCAAGGATGGATCAGTTAAAGCTGTTGTGGATTTGGATACATGGGGGAGTCTCTGCCACCGATGTGATGCTGAATAACTGGATGCGCATGGGAGAGTCCAGTATGGAAAAACTGCGAATGGGGTGTTGAGGCACGGAAGTGCTAGGCCCGGAGTGTCCTTTTTATTTCTCGCTCCCGCCTGGCTCGGCGGTTTTCCAGAGGGTGTCTTCTCCTTCGGCCTGGGTCGTCGATGGTCTCCCGACAAAAGTTCCCGGGCCACCCTCCTTTGTCTTCCCGTCGTAGTCGAGCCTTGCCTGGCCGAGCTGACTTCCCAGCCAAAGTCTTCTCGTCGTCACCGAAGTTACGAATTGTACCGAAGAAGTGAATCGTCCTACGAATGAAGCGTAGCCGTCGAGGTGAAGCGTTGCCTCCCGTGTGTGTGTCTCCTTTGATGGACTTTCAAATCCATAATTATACTCTTTAGTGACAGTCTTATCTCCCGCCAGATCATAGTCCAGTCTTTGTAATATTTTTGGCGGGCAGAAATCTCTGCAGGGGCGCTTTGTCTTGTAACGGGAGCCGGCGATAGCTTAACTGGCCTTCCTGGCCGATAATGTCTTTTACTTTGTCACCGTAACTCGGTTCGCATATTTATCGGTCTGGAGATTTCCCTTGATGGCTGTTAAACGGTTTTTCCTTTGTACATTAAATGGATTTAAGTGTTCATTCATTGTCCGCTCATATCTTGATGGGCCCCATCCTGTTGCCTGAAACTGTCTTGTAGTTAGAATCCAATTGAATATGTATGCCCATTTCCCTGAGTTTTGGTTTCCCGATACTGGCTTTCGCGGGCTTACTGTTCTCAATCCACAAGCCTGTCTGGCTTGCAGTAACAGAAATCAAATGGTCCAAGACACTGATCACGAGGTCCAGTGGCCATTTTGTATGCCCTTTTTATCAAAGGTTTTATCTGTACAAGCTTCTTTTGGTCAATAAAGCTGTATTATTAATCCTGTTATCTTGTGTGATTATATCAATGAAAATTTTTGAATCTTACAGTCCCCCCTGTGATACTGATAGCTTGCTTACAGTATCAATAATCCTTGGTGAGCAAATTTTTCCCGATTCCTCACGTCCAAACATTCCCGGTAATTAACTATCTATGACCCCCATGACACATGCAGTTCCCATTTCAGAAAATTACCTTGTGTACAATTGGACAATCATAGGCAGTATTACCTTAAACTATAACACATTAGTCTTTCAGATGTGAAGGGCCCAATGCTCCTTGCACCACCTGCATACACCTTTTATTAATCAAAAAAACAAACTTCACCAAACGGCTATAACAGTACAACATTCACACACTTAAATCATGCAGTGGCTGAAAATCTAAAAATGGAGGGACGCTTTTAACTTTTAACGCTAGCTGTTTACACAGGGGTGTCCTCTTCCCCCACTCGTACATAGCGTTCTCTCCATTCTCCTGTGTTCTCGTGCCTCTGGAGGCGATTGCCTCTCTTGCAATGCACGAACAATAAAAATATTACAATTAAAACCTGACACACTACTAGGATGTGGGATGCTATTCTAATCCAGGCCGGGATCTCTATATTGGTGAACAGGTCCCACCATGGTGGGGTGACTATATCCAATATGTCTTTTCCTATCTCTATGGTCTTCTGCTCCAGTGTGTAAAAATGTTTCTGTGAAACTATAACGGCTTTTAAAATCTTGGTGAGGTGTTCGGGGAGAGGGGGAATGACATAACCAAAATGCGCGACGAATCGCTAAAAGTCCGTGAAATTCTCTTTTACAGTGAGGTGAACGGTGGAGGGTGCAGGAATGGGAACAATCCGTTGTTGTGCCACTTGAACTTCAGCCCTGGGTTTGAAACAGAAACTGCTGTCACTGACCGGACACCACTCGTGCTGTCCATGGCGGTAGTGAGGCGCTGCAGTGGTGACACAGTATGTCCCACCTCCGATATATGCCACCTGCGGGGGCACATGGTCCTTTGCCATTGCCTCCATGGTGCAATTTATCGGCTTCACGCTAGCGGCTCTGAACCCGCACTGTGGTTTCAAAAAGGCATTCAAATGCTGGGGGCACAGGCTGATGTGTGCTCCCCGGCTACGACACCCTGAGAGGTCGGTGCCTGTCATCGTACGCTCCCATCTGATGAAATAAGGCGGGACCACTGTGTAACGAATGTGCGCACCCCCCTGAATGACTCCAATGTTCTCCACCCTGTATACCGGGGCGGGCCTTGCTGCGGGACCCAACGCCGGCATCCTTATTACGATTCCCATGATAGTGTGATTCAAGCGTCCGCAGTCCACTGGGACTGGGTACGCCTCTGCAGCTAGTCTGAGCTGGCACGGACTTAATGCGTTCTCGAAAGGGTGGAGCGCTTGCAAGTGCTTGTTGCTGATCCAGGACGGGACCAAACCTTGTTTTAAATCCTCCAGATTACTGCGGCCCTCGCCCAGTAACCACGCCCCGTATAGCACACAAGCCTCGTTCTGCGCAGCCTGATCGGACACATTCCGATCCTCCCTAAGGAGCGCATTTACCGTCCTAGCGTGCTTCTCCAGCTCAGCAATGATTTCCTTTAAGTGTAGTGTCATGGCTTGGTCTTCATGCAGCTCAGAATCCACTACCTTATTTTCGCTTGTCAGTATGTTCCTCAACTGGGTTTTTAAACCATTGATCTGTGTCTGCAGCTCCACGTTGTCTAGAGCGTTGACAACAGATGTTCCGGTGTTAAAAGCAGTGAAAATGTCATTTACAGTACCCCTTCTTTGCCTCCCTACCCGATCCAAAACTTCCTGTGGTGTGGTGTATAATCTGGCCTTGTCGATGTCGGCAAAGTCAAACTCGTAAAATTGTCTGAACATTCGGGTTAACAGTACCTGGTACAACTGTTCCGTCTCCCTGGGACACCACTCTGGCAATCGTACCTCAGTGAGGTTTAAAATCACTGAGGCCACCGCGTAGTGTACCCCTTGGTACAGCACCTGGCCGGTGGGTACCAATACTAACCCGTTCCCGGGTCCCTTTGTGGTGGTGGGGCACCCTTCCTTCTGGGCTAGTGCTACCGGAATCGTGGGCAGGGGCTTGCGTGGGCGGGTGATGAGTTCAGTGGCGTTTACCGGAATCGGGGAGTATGGGGCTCCGCACGCCCGAGTGCTGACATCCCATCTCATCCCCTTTCCTTCGTCCTGCCACTGCCTCTGGAAAAAGATGGATACGCCCTTGGGGCAGATGCGTTTCGAACCCCACATACAGACATATATTCCTTCATCTGGTTCCCACCATTTGTCCCAACACACACGTAATTGTCCGTGAGTCCCCGTAATTGTCCGATGGGTATTGTTACCCAGCCGCTCCCACTCGATAGTAGAGTTTTTCATGTCCTTTCCCAGCTTTCGCAGCCACCACCATCGACTTAGTGGTACATTCCCATTACACACCAAACAGGTCTTCTTTCCCACGGTAACGCTGACTCTGGGTGCAAGGATCCTCAGCCGAGGGCATGATAATGAAGTCTCTTGGTAGGCGAAACCGAAATTACTGGAGTATTCCGTAGAATTGGTCCCCAGCCATCCTGGCCATCTCCCTTGGTGGACGTAGGTGGCGGTTTCCTCAACCTCTGGCTTCCCCGTCCCATCCGTCGCGATGGGGGCTGTGTCCCCGGAACACCCGAATATGATGACGTCCTTGGTGTGGCCCCGGTAGGCCAGCCCGCACCCGATCACTGCGATCCCTATGAGAATCTTTTCCATTGTATCCCTGGTTTCTGTAATCGACAAGATGATGTAGCCAGGCTCCCAACAGGTGCTGGCTTAATTAAACGGACGCGCGGGTCCCTTGACCCCGCTTCCAAACAACCACACATACTGGGCAGATTTTGAAAACTATCCTTTAAACATCCCGTCATCTTAAACTAACATTAAAATTACTTAACTTAACTTATCATTACCTAACACCTATGTACAACGCCGCCCTCCTTCGGGCGGCCTACCTAATTCCTGTGAGGGCTGCAGCGCGTCGCTTCCTGTGGCGGGGCTGCACTGACCTTTTGCTTTGATCCCCCGCAGCCTGTCGCTGCTGGATGGGAATCGTGCCTTTCTCGGGCTGCTCTGTATCGAGGTTGGGGAAGATAGGGAGAGTTGGACCATTGCCTTCTGGGCTGGGGCGTTCGAGTCGACCTATGAGGGGCTGCCTTGGGTGAGGCTCCCAGGCCTGATGGACTGGGGGTTGGGACTTTCACCGTCACAGCCTGTGGTTCCACCACAGCTGCCGGCTCCGGCTCCCTTCCCTCTGGCTCCGCCCCCCAGGGGCCGGGATCTGTGGTATCCGACTCCACCTCACCTGTCCCTACAGGTAGTGAGTCTCCTCCCCCAATCCCTACCTCCCCTGAGCTTGAGTCGAGGGCGGGATCTTCATCCTCTGACTCATCCTCCTCCGTGATAGGGTCAAGGGCGGGGTCGAGCTGTTCGGCCTCCTCCCCGTCCGAATCCCAAATCAGAGGGGAGACCTCCCACTCCAATGGGATGACTCCTCCCTTCACGCAGGCCACTGTTCCAGTCTGTGTGGTCTGTGACTCTGCCGCAGGCTGAGGATTTTTGTCCTCAGATCTGGCCACTGTTGTTGGCCCTTGTGCACCTGCCTTAAACAGTTTGCACTGGTTAATGTGAAACCATTTTGTACGTCGGGGCACCTTCACTGCATAAACCATGGGGCTGGCCTTGTCTACAATGCTGTAAGGCCCCATGTACAGTGGTTCAAAACTCCCCACCCGGGCATAGTTCCTAACCATGACCTGGTCTCCGGCTTCCCACTCTTGTTGCTTACGAGGTTCCAGCAACAGTCGATTGCCCTGATGCTGTCTCCCCATGTTCCCAGCCGCCTGCCCATAAAGCTGCTTCAGGCACTCCAAAAGGGTCTGGACGAACTTGTCTTGTTTCACCTCTTGGAGTTGGCCCTCAGTGAGCACCGGGGCTAGTACATGGGTGGGTGTTCGCATGATCCTCCCAATCATTAATTCGTGCGGGGAATACCCCGTACTTTTGGACAAGCTGGCTCGGATCCCCATGAGGACTAAAGGCAGGACCTCCGCCCATTTCTGGGGCGAGCCCATTGTCTCTTTCCTCAGCTTTTCCTTGAGGGTCCGGTTCATGCGCTCAACAATCCCGGATGACTGGGGATTGTACGCTACGTGCCACTTCCCTTCAATGCCCAAGAGCATGAGGGTGTTCTGCATCACTTGACCGGTGAACTGACTCCCTTGATCGGACTCAACAAAACGGGAGAGTCCCCACCGTGAGAACACTTCCCGGATCAAGATCTTGGCAGTACCCAGCGCCGTAGCTGTTCTGCACGGGAAAGCTTCTACCCATTTGGTGAACACATCCACCAGAACAAGGCAATACTTATAACCGCCCTGGGCGGCGGGCAGGGGCCCCATGTAGCCGACCTGAATTGACTGCCACGGTCCCTCTACCCTCCTGATGTGTCCCATGGGCACCTTCCTTTTCTGGGCGTCTGGGTTGTTTGCAGCGCACACAAGACAGCTCGCACAGAACTCGCGGACATCGTCCCTCAGTCCCGGCCACCATCCCGCCTGCTCTACCCATTGCCAAGTAACCTCAGGCCCGGGGTGTCCTGCCCCTGGACCCTCATGGGCCAGTTGAAGGAATTCCCTCCGGTGCTGCTGCGGCACAACCCACTGCTCCTCTCGGAACAGCATGCCTTCCTTGACTGAGAGGGCTGCCGTACTGTACGGACCCTCTACCTGCTTGCCCTCAGCAATGGCTTTGAGGACCGTTTTGAGGGCGGGATCCAGGGTCTGGACGGTTTTTAGGTCTAGGGGCGGTGTCACCCCTGTGTTCCCTGGAGTCCCCTCCCCGCCTTGGATCGCCACCACGGGTCCGGGTCCATAGGGGTCCCAGAAAATGCCGTTGCGGGCGTCCTCCCTGGCTAGCGCATCCGCCTGCTGGTTGCCCTGACTGCGGGGTTCTGTGGTGGAATGAGCCTTCACCTTGTGGATGAACACCTCCCCTTCCTCCCCCACAGCTGCCAGGATCTTTTCCAGCAAGGGCTTAACTGTTAAAGGCCGTCCGTCCGCGGAGGTGTATCTGCGGCGGGACCAGATGGCGAGGTATTCCGTACACGAATTGCACGTGAACATGCTGTCCGAGCAAATCGTGTATGGAGTCGGGAAGGTTTCGGGGTGGGTGACCACGTACGCCACCGCGGACAGTTCAGCTTGCTGTGCGCTCATAGTGCTGGGGAGCTTAATTGCCAAGGCAATGTTTGCCGCAGGGTCATAAACTCCACACCCTGTGAGTCGTTCGCCAGCAGATACCATGCTGGAACCGTCTACATAGATCTCGCGTCCTGTGGGGTGTATCCCGGCCCGTAAACCTATGTTAACCTCCCATACCCCTTCGACGGAACACCGATGGGCTGTTGCGGGATATACCATGTTGGCTGCGAGCTTCGGCTCACAGAGACCTTTAACTTTGAGATCCATCTGGGAAAGGAGGAGGGTCCAGCGCACAATCCGGGCGCTGCTTACAGTCCCATCCTTAATCCTTCCATCCAGAAGCATCTTTGTGGGGGTGTGATGGGTGAGGAGAGTGATGGGAGAGGTTCCTGTGAAGATCACTGATCTGTTCACAGCCCAATGCGTGGCCAGGAGATGCCGTTCGCAATTGGATAAACTCCTCTCCACATCCGTGAGTACCCTGGAGGAATAGACCACTGGTCTCAGCTTGCCGTGTCGCTCCTGGAGCAGCACGGCGCTCAGGCTGTCCCCACTAGCGGCTACTTCCAGGAAGAACTCCTCTCCCCCATCTATGGCCCCTAAGGCTGGCGCAGTCTGCAGATCCCTTTTCAACTTCTCGAATGCTGCCTGACACCCCTCATCCCAAGACCACTCGACTCCCTTGTGTAAGAGTCGGAGTAGCGGGGCTGCTGTGGCTGCATAGTCCTCGATGAAATCCCGGCAGTACCCGGTCAACCCCAAAAAGGACCTTACACCCGTTACTGTGTTAGGGATCGGTAGATCTTGCACCGATTCCCGTCTAGCCTTATCTATGGCTCTTTCTCCAGCGCGGATGGCCAGACCCAGGAATTTCACCTCTTGCCAGCCGATCTGTGCTTTATTTGGGTTTACTTTGAAACCCTTCCTTTCTAGCAGTTCCAATAATTCGGCTAATAGTGGGCCGTGCTCCTCCCTTGAGTCCGTGAACAGGAGTAAGTCGTCCACATACTGCACTATCTGATTGGGCTGGCTAAATTCTTTTAAACTTCCCGCCATGCATTGATGGAAAATGCTGGGGCTGTTGTGGAAACCCTATGGCAAGCAGTTCCAAGTGTACTGTTGCCCTTTAAAAGTAAAGGCAAACTTGTACTGATCCTCCCGTCGCATTGGAATGGACCAAAAACCGTTCGAGATATCCAGCACTGTGAACGTGGTCGCGGATGCTGGAATACTCTCTATTAGGTCGGCAACTGCTGCTACCATGGGCGCGCAGGCTGGGATGTTACTGTTGAGGACTCTATAGTCCACCGTGGCCCTCCACGAATTGTCCGGCTTCTTTACCGGCCATAATGGGGAGTTCACGTGAGTGGCTATTTGTCTCAACACGCCCTGCTGCACCAAGGAAGATATTGCTGTCTCCATGTCGGGTTCTGCCTCCTTGGGGAAGTTATACTGCTTTTGGGGCCGCATCATGGGGTCCCCGTCTACGCTGACCTCAAACCCGGTGACCCTCCCACAGTCGTGCTTGTGGGTGGCAAACGCGGTCAGATTGTCCGACACAAACGCTTGCAAGTCCGTTGGGACGTCCGCGACCAGAAGCTCGAGGTCATAACCCCCTGACGGCTTCATGGTGCACAGGGTCCCCTTTTCTCCCTTCCCTGGGATCACAACTACCTTACCTAACCCATTCTCGGCTCCCCAGAGACAGTGATTTCTAAGGTCCATGAGGATTCCGTGTTCCACCAAGAAATCAGCCCCAAGGATGCCTTTCCCACCCCCCTCATTCCACTTCAATAGGATACACGTCCATGTGGTGTGGAGTGCTCCCAAATGAATGGAGAGCGGGATGGAGTACGCGCCAGCCTGTTCTCTGCCTGTGAAACCCGCTACTGAGAATGGAGCCTGGGTAGATAGAGGTGAGGCAAAAGGCCTAGCTGTGTGGATTACGGTGCATGATGCTCCCATATCCAACAGGTAACTACCCTTTTCCTTCTCCACCTCCATCTCCACAACGGGTCTTCTCCACACGTCATAACGGGCGGGCTTCAGTCATTGGGGTGCTGCGGTTGGGGCTGGGGGAGCAACAGGGTTGTTGACGACTGCCACCTTCCCCTGCGAGGTCATTAGAGACCGCATTGCCTCTAAAACTGACTCAATCGTAGCGGGATCCACAACCGCAACACCTCCTGCTGCTGGGGCAGGAGCTACAGTTTGGTTTTGAGCTGGTGCTGAGGCAACGGTCTGGGCTTGGGCTTGGACTGCGGGAAATTTCCCTCTATTATCCTTCCACGGATTTCTACAGTCCCGGCACCAATGACCCTCCTTTCCACACCCGTAACAACTGCTCTTGGCTTGGGGGGCGCGATTCCTCTCCTGATGCCATTCTTTTTTAGCAGGAGCTGCAGGCCTCGCCTCATGCACCTTTCCCTTTGGGGGAGGCGCACCCCTACTCTTGTTGTTCCTGTAACTTATCGTTAGCTGATCAAGTACTGCGTCCTCCGTGGAGCGGGGGTTAGTGGGGTCAAACCATGTTTTGGCCTACTCCCTCACCGTCGGCAAGCAGTTGGCGACCAGACACTGGAGCCAATGAGCCCTTTGGTCATTATTCAGCACGTCCCGGTCCGGCCTGCCCGGGCAGCTGCACCGATACACTGGCCACAACCTTCCGGCGAAAACCCGTGGGGGTTCTCCCTCTAGCTGTACCATCCTTTCCACTCGGAGGAACGGAGTTCTGTCACTTTCCCCTATAATCTCCAGGATCTCGTCCCGTAACTCTCCGTATGCCTTGTGCCCTTTCTTGCTCTCGTCAGGGAGACACTGGAGGAGCGAGCTGTCCAGGGAGAACAGCAGCATTTTGGACTGTTCAACCCCGTCGCAGTCATTAACTGCTGCGGTCTGCTCCACGTCCCTAAAATGGACGGAGGGATCTCCTGACTCGGAGAGTTTTGGGATGTGACTTATCATTTCCCTTAGCTGTCGTGCGCTATGGGGCATTATGATCTGATTCACGAGGGGCCCGTCATCGCCATCCGGTGTCGCGTGGGACACATCGGTGCCGGTCCTGACTCTGCTACCTGGGGTTGCTCTGCCACAAGAACCCCTGTGTCTGACTCCTCCGTTTCCTTCCCCGGAGTCCAAGACTCAGTATAGGCGGGAGGTGCCGAGGGCTCGGGGGTTGGTACCCCAACTGCCTCTTGCGGAATCGGTCTTTTGGATTCCTTGGCTAACAGTAGCTGGCTCGCTGGTGGGTTTATGAGGCACACCAAGCCGTTTGCCTTTGCTAGGGCCGTTCTCAGGTCCTCTAGCTCCCTGTGGCAAGCGCTATGGTCGCTGTTCTCAGACCTATCCTGCATGGCCATCTTATAGGCTGCCCTGGCCCCCAAGATGCTTTCCTCCTGTGTCGCTACCTGCTTGGCTAGGCGGAAACACCTCTCTCTCATTCTACCTTCACTGGCCTTGGCCTCAATGACCTGACATTCCAAATACTCTATCCGGGCCTCATAGCGGTGTGTTACGGATTGGCGTTCCTGATTCAGTGCGTTAAGCGATTGAATCAGTTTTTGACCTCCCGCAACCTTTTCCTCTACTTCTGTAAGCAGCCCTTTGATCTGGGCTGTCTGTGCTACAACGACCTGGTCCAAAAGCTGGACTTGCTTCTTGTAACACATCAGCCAGACCGCCTTTTCTACCGATTTCTTATGCTTTTTGTTTACTGTCCACTTGATGGCTGCGTCTAGCGGACGCCTATCTCTTAACAGGTCAGATATCCACTGTTTTGTAAGGTTCACCTTCCCAAAAACATAATCCGCTATCCTCTCATCCATCACATTTCGTTTATTTAAACCTTGAACTAACACGCTACATTCCTGCTGCCAAGGTCCTGCCGCAGTCGCCATTTCTGTAGGGGGTTTCTCTTGCTCTTTCTGGTCTCCTACCAGGCTTCGTGCAATAATTACCCTTGAGTGGTTCGACCCACTCTCCCCTACGGTTCTAGACCTTGGACTTAGGTGCAGGGAACTGTAGTGCAGAGAAAGACTCAATAGACCAGGTTGAATAGCACGAAATGGAGGCTTTTATTATTAAACAGTTTGCAGCATTATAAAATACATGTCATAAGCACAAATCAGAGTGACTACAAGCATGCACATATCTATAAACTTGGTTCCATGGAAATGGGAAACACACGGCGCATCGAAAAAGGGGAAACACATTACGATTACCCTTACCCTCTCCCTCCCCTAGACCTAAACTAAGTTTCGACTTGAGGAACTCGGGATCATGCTCACCACTTTCAGATTCGCAAAAGAGGGGGTTCGCAGCCTTTCTGGCACAGCTTTCCGTCGTCATGTGGATTTGGAAACTTCTGGCGCAGCTTGTTTTTCTCTCTCTCTCAGGCGATGAGGCAGTGGACACAGCCTTGATGAGCGCTCGTCAAGGATGGATCAGTTAAAGCTGTTGTGGATTTGAATACATGGGGGAGTCTCTGCCACCGATGTGATGCTGAATAACTGGATGCACATGGGAGAGTCCAGTACGGAAAAACTGCGAATGGGATGTTGAGGCACGGAAGTGCTAGGCCCGGAGTGTCCTTTTTATTTCTCGCTCCCGCCTGGCTCGGCGGTTTTCCAGAGGGTGTCTTCTCCTTCAGCCTGGGTCGTCGATGATCTCCCGACAAAAGTACCCGGGCCACCCTCCTTTGTCTTCCCGTCGTAGTCGAGCCTTGCCTGGCCGAGCTGACTTCCCAGCCAAAGTCTTCTCGTCATCACCGAAGTTACGAATTGTACCGAAGAAGTGAATCGTCCTACGAATGAAGTGCAGCCGTCGAGGTGAAGCGTTGCCTCCCGTGTGTGTGTCTCCTTTGATGGAATTTCAAATCCATAATTATACTCTTTTGGGACAGTCTTATCTCCCGCCACATCATAGTCCAGTCTTTGTAATATTTTTGGCAGGCAGAAATCTCTGCAGGGGCGCTTTGTCTTGTAACGGGAGCCGGTGATAGCTTAACTGGCCTTCCTGGCTGATAATGTCTTTTACTTTGTCACCGTAACTCGGTTCGCATATTGATCGGTCTGGAGATTTCCCTTGATGGCTGTTAAACGGTTTTTCCTTTGTACATTAAATGGGTTTAAGTGTTCATTCATTGTCTGCCCATATCTTGATGGGCCCCATCCTGTTGCCTGAAACTGTCTTGTAGTTAGAATCCAATTGAATATGTATGCCCATTTCCCTGAGTTTTGGTTTCCCGATACTGGCTTTCGCGGGCTTACTGTTCTCAATCCACAAGCCTGCCTGGCTTGCAGTTACAGAAATCAAATGGTCCAAGACACTGATCACGAGGTCCGGCGGTCATTTTGTATGCCCTTTTTATCAAAGGTTTTATCTGTACAAGCTTCTTTTGGTCAATAAAGCTGTATTATTAATCCTGTTATCTTGTGTGATTATATCAATGAAAATTTTCGAATCTTACAAGCGGGACACATCGGTGCCGGCTTCGACCCTACTACCTGGGGTTGCTCTACCTCAGGAATCTCTTCGACTAACTCCACCGTTTCCTCCCCCGCAACCCAAGACTCATCATATTTGGGAGGTGCCGAGGGCTCGGTGGTTGGTGCCCCAACTGCCTCTCGCGGAATCGGTCTTTTGGATTCCCTGGCTAACTGTAGATGGCTCGCTGGTGGGTTTATGAGACACACCAAGCCGTTTGCCTTCGCTAGGGCCGGTCTCAGGTCGTCTAGCTCCCTTTGGCAAGTGCTATGGTCGGCGTTCTCAGACCTATCCTCGATGGCCATCTTGTACGTTGCTCCAGCTCCCAGAATACTCTCCTCCTGTGCCTTTACCTGCTGAGTTAGGCGGACACACCTGTCTCTTATTCTTCCTTCACTGGACTTGGCCTCAGTGACCTGACACTCCAAGTAATCTATCTTGATCTCATGGCGATTGGTTACGGATTGGCGTTCCTGATTCAGCGCGTTGAGCGATGCAATCAGTCTCTTTCCTCCCGCAACCTTTTCCTCTACTTCTGCTAGTAACCCTTTGACCTGGGCCGTCTGTGCTACAACGACTTGGTCCAAAAGCTGGACTTGCTTCTTGTAGCACATCAACCAGACCGCTTTTTCTACAGATCTTTTGTGCTCTTTGCTTTCTGTCCACTTGATGGCTGCGTCTAGCGGGCGCCTATCTCTTAATAGGTAGGATATCCACTGTTTTGTAAGGTTCTCCTTCCCAAAAACATAATCCACTATTCTCTCATCCATCACATTTCGTTTATTCAGACCTTGATCTAAAACACTACATTCCTGCTGCCAAGGTCCTGCCGCGGTCGCCATCTCTGTAGGAGGTTTCTCTTGCTTGCTCTGGTCTCCTGCCAGGCTTCTTGCAATAATTACCCATGAGTGGTTCGACCCACTCGCCCCTACGGTTCTAGACCTTGGACTTAGGTGCAGGGAGCTGTAGTGCAGAAAAACTCAATAGACCAGGTCGAATAGCACGAAATGGATGCCTTTATTGAACAGTTTGCAGCATTATAAAATACATGTCATATGCACAGATTAAAGCAACTACAAGCATGCACACCTCTATAAACTTAACTCTATAGAAATGGGGAACACACGGCACATCGTGAAAGGGGTAACACATTATAATCACCCTTAACTCCCTCCCTTAAACCTAACTAAGTTTCGATTTGAGGGACTCGGGATCATGCTCACCACTTTAAGAATTGCGAAAAAAACTTTGCAGCCTTTTGACACAGCTTTCCGTCGTCACGTGGGTTTTGGAAGCTTCTGGCGCAGCTTGTTTTCCTCTTGGTTCTCCTGCGATGTAGGCAGCCGGTACAGCCTTGGTGAGCGCTCGCCACGGGTGGATCCGTTTCCGATGTGATTTTTAAGAACTGGATGCACACGGATGAATCCGTTACCGATGTGATGTTGAAGAACTGGATCCTGGGCTCCGGGACCTGAGTGTCTTCTTCTCCTGCCTGGGTCGTCGCTGATCTCCCGACAAAAGTACCCGGGCCTCCCTCGTCGTCTTCCCGTCGTGGCCGGGCCTTGCCTGGCCGAACACCGAACACGTTCCGAACCAAAATTGTTCCGAAGGTCCGAACCGAAGTGCTTCTGATGGACTTTTTCAATCCACAGTTATACCTTTTTGGAACATTCTTATCTCCCGCCAAATCATAGTCCTGTCTTTGTAATAATTTTGGCGGGCAGAACTCTCTGCAGGGGTGTTTTGTCTTCATAACGGGAGCCGGTGATAGCTTAACTGGCCTTCCTGGGCCGATAATGTATTTGCTTTGTTACCGTAACTTGGTTTGTATATTGATCGGTCTGGAGATTGCCCTGGATGGCTGTTAAACGGCTTCTCTTTGTACAGTGTAACGGGTTTAAGCGTTCGTTCAATTGTCCACCCATTTCTTGATGGGTCTCATCCTGCCACCCAAATCTGTCCTGTACTTATAATCTAATCAATATGTATGCTCAGTTCCATGAGTTTCAGCTTCCCGAAACTGGTTTCCGCGGGCTTTTAATGTCCTCAATCCACAAGCCTGTCTGGCTTGCAGTAACAGAAATTCAAATGGTCCCAGAAGCTGGTCACAAGGTCTGGTGGCCATTTTGTGTGCCCTTTTATCAAAAGTTTCTCTGTATAAGCTTCTTTCGGTCAATAAAGCTGTTTTCTTAACCCTATTTTCCTGCGTGATTAATTAATGAAAATTTCGCGAATCTTACACCACTCACTGTCCATACAGACAGGTACCTCCCACTCACTGAACCTACAGACTGACACCTCCCACTCACTGAACTTAGAGACAGATAACTCCAACTCACTGACCCTGCAGACAGACACCTCCAAATCACTGAACTTACAGACACCTCCCACTCATTGACCCTACAGGCATACAACTGCCACTCACTAATTCGACAGACACTTCCCACTCACTGACCCTACAGACAGTCGCCTCCCACTCACTGTCCATACAGACAGACACCTCCCACTCACTGCCCCTACAGACAGGCACCTCCCTCTCACTGATCCTACAGACAGGCACCTCCCACTCACTGACCCTACAGACAGTCGCCTCCCACTCACTGACCATACAGACAGACACCTCCCACTCACTGACCCTACAGACAGGCACCTCCCACTCACTGACCCTACAGACAGGCACCTCCCTCTCACTGACCCTCCAAACACATCCCTCTAACTCAAATCAAATCAAATCAAATCAACTTTTATTGTCATTGTTAGTGCACAAGTGCAGTACAACGATAATGTAGGCTTGCGGCTCCCAAGAGTGTACAATTTGGATTAGGACACTTAAGCATTTCAACATACATTTGTACATATATATTAGCATAAATATGACCATAATAATGTGCATCGGCAGATGTGCAGGCTTTAGTGTTTATTTGTGGAGTTCAGTAGGATGACAGCCCTGGGAAAGAAGCTGTTCCTAAATCTGGTCGTATGGGTGCGAATGCATCTGTAGCGTCTTCCAGATGGTAGGAGGGCGAACAGACTGTGGCTGGGGTGGGTAGGGTCTTTGATGATGGACCGTGCCCTCCGTAGGCAGCGTTTCTGATATATATGTTCTATGGTCGGTAGCCGGGTGCCGGTGATGCGTTGGGCAGTTTTGACTACCCGCTGCAGGGCTTTCCGGTCATGGGAGCTACAGCTGCCGTACCATACCGTGATACAGTTTGTCAGGATGCTCTCTATAGTGCAGCGGTAGAAGTTAGAGAGGATCGGGGGTGACAGATTACATCCCTTCAGCCTCCTCAAGAAATATAGGCGCTGCTGGGCCTTCTTCACCAGAGAGGAGGTGTTGAGGGACCAGGAGAGGTCTTCCGTGATGTGGACTCCGAGGAACTTAAAGTTGGCCACCCTTTCCACCTCCGCCCCATTGATGTGGATGGGGGTGTGACTTCCGCCTTTGGACTTCCTGAAGTCCACGATTATTTCCTTTGTTTTCTTGGTGTTAAGGACCAGGTTGTTGTCGGCGCGCCAATTCACGAGATGCTGGACCTCCTCCCTGTAGGCTGACTCATCGTTGTTGGTGATCTGGCCAACTACCGTGGTGTCATCTGCGAACTTGATGATGGTGTTGGAACCATTAACAGCCACACAGTCGTGGGTGAAGAGGGAGTAAAGGAGGGGGCTCAGCACACATCCTTGTGGGGCCCCCGTGTTCAGGGTCAGGGGGGTGGAGGTGTGGTTACCTAATTTGACAGACTGGGGTCTGTTTGTTAGGAAGTCAAGGGTCCAGTTGCAGAGGGAAGTGTTCAGGCCAAGAGTTTGGAGTTTGGTGGCCAGCTTGTTGGGGACGATAGTGTTGAATGCTGAGCTGTAGTCTATAGACAACATTCTGATGTAGGTCTCCTTACCATCTAGGTGATTCAGTGCCGAGTGTAGAGCAGTTGTGATTGCATCCTCCGTTGATCTGTTTGCCCGATAGGCAAACTGGTGTTGGTCAAGGGAGGCAGGAACACTGGCTTTGATGTGGGCTAAGACCGGTCTCTCGAAGCACTTCATTATGATGACACTACAGACAGAAGCCTCCCACTCACTGACCCTACAGGCATACAACTCCCACTCACCGACTTGACAGACACTTCCCACTCACTGACGCTAAAGAGAGAGACCTCCCACTCACTGACCCTACAGACAGACACCTCCCACTCACTGACACTACAGACACCTCCCACTCACTGACCCTACAGACACCTCACACTGACTGACCGTACAGACTGATACTTCCAACTCACTCACCGTACAGACAGACAACTCCTACTCACCGAACCTACAGACAGGCACCTCCAAATTACTGTCCCTACACACAGACACCTCCCACTCAGTGACGCAACAGACAACACGCATTCACTGACACTACAGACAGACACATCCCACTCACTGATCCGACAGAGAGATACCTCCCAATCACTGAATTTACAGACACCTCCCAGTCACTGAATCTACTAACAGGCACCGTCAACTCACTGACCATACAGACAGATACCTCCAACTCACTGACCCTACAGACAGACACGTCCCACTCTCTGAAACTACAGACAGATACCTCCCACTCACTGACCCTAGAAACAGATACCTGCAACTCACTGACCCTACGGAACCCTCCTACTCACTGACCCTACAGGCAGACACCTTCCTCTCAATGAACCTACAGACAGACACCTCTGTCTAACTGACCCTACAGACAGACACCTCCCACTCACTGAACCTACAGACACCTCCCAGTCACTGACCCTACAGACAGACACCTCCTGCTCACTGACCCTACAGACAGACACTTCCCACTCACTGAACTTAGAGACAGATACCTCCAACTCACTGACCCTACAGACAGACATCTCCCAATCACTGAACTTACAGATAGAGTGTTCCCAATCACTGTCCCTACAGACATACACCTCCCACTCACTGTCCCTACAGACATCTCCCACTCACTGACCCTACAGACAGACTCCACACTATCAATGACCCTACAGACAGATACCTCCCTATCTCTGACCCTACAGACAGACACCTCCCACTCACAGAACCTACAGGCACCTCCCAGTCACTGACACTACAGACAGACACTTCCCACTTCCTGACTCTACAGACACCTCCCAATCACTGACCATTCAAACAGACACCTCCCACTCACTGACCCTAGGGACAGACACCACCCTCTCAATGACCGTACAGACAGACAACTCCCTCTCTCTGAACCTACGGAGAGACACCTCCCACTCACAGAACTTACAGGCACCTCCCAGTCACTGACCCTACAGACAGACACCTCCCACTCACGGACCCTACAGACAAAACACCTCCCACTCACTGACCATACAGACAGACACCTCCTGCTCACTGCCCCTACTGACCGACTCCTCCCTCACACTGACCCTACAGGCAGACACCTCCCACTCACTGACCCTATAAACACCTCCCACTCACTGAACCTACAGACAGACACCACCTACTCACTGACCCTATAGACACCTCCCACTCACTGACCCAACAGACAGACACCTTCCACACACTGACCCTACAGACAGACACTTCCCGCTCACTGACCCTGCAGACAGATACCTCCCACTCACTGAACCTACAGATAGAAACCTTCCGCTCACTGACACTACAGACAGAAACCTCCCACTCGCTGACCTGACAGTCAGATCCCTCCCACTCACTGACCCTACAGACAGACACCTCCAACTCACTGTCCCTACAGACAGAAACCTCCCACTCACTGACCCTACAGACAGCCGCCTCCCACTCACTGACCATACAGACAGACACCTCCTACTCACTGACCCTACAGACAGGCACCTCCGTCTCACTGACCCTCCAAACACATCCCTCTAACTGACACTACAGACAGACGCCTCCCACTCACTGACCTTACAGGCACACAACTCCCACTCACCGACTTGACAGACACTTCCCACTCACTGATGCTAAAGAGAGAGACCTACCTCTCACTGACCCTACAGACAGACACCTCCCACTCACTGTACAACAGACACCTCCCACTCACTGACCCTACAGACAGACACCTCACACTCACAAACCGTACCGACTGATACTTCCAACTTACTCATCGTACAGACAGAAACCTCCTACTCACCGAACCTACAGACAGACACCACCAAATCAATGTCCCTACAGACAGACACCTCCCACTCACTGACGCAACAGACAACTCGCACTCACTGACACTACAGACAGACACCTCCCACTCACGGATCCTACAGAGAGATACCTCCCAATCACTGAATTTACAGACACCTCCCAGTCACTGAACCTAATAACAGGCACCGTCAACTCACTGACCATACAGACAGATACCTCCAACTCACTGACCCTACAGACAGACACGTCCCACTCTCTGAAACTACAGACAGATACCTCCCACTCACTGACCCTAGAAACAGATACCTGCAACTCACTGAACCTACGGAACCCTCCCACTCACTGACCCTACAGACAGACACCTCCCTCTCAATGAACCTACAGACAGATGCCTCTGTCTAACTGAACCTACAGACAGACACCTCCCACTCACTGAATCTACAGACACCTCCCAGTCACTGACCCTACAGACAGACACCTCCCACTCACTGAACGTAGAGACAGATACCTCCAACTCACTGTCCCTACCGACATGCACCTCCCACTCACTGTCCCTACAGACATCTCCCACTCACTGACCCTACAGACAGACTCCACACTATCAATGACCCTACAGACAGACCCGTCCCTATCTCTGTCCTTGCAGACAGACACCTCCCACTCACAGAACCTACAGGCACCTCCCATTCACTGACACTACAGACAGACACCTCACACTCACTGACCCTACAGACAGACACTTCCCACTTCCTGACCCTACAGACACCTCCCAATCACTGACCATAGAGACAGACACCTCCAAATCACTGACCCTACAGACAGACACTTCCCGCTGACTGAACCTGCAGACAGATGCCTCCCAATCACTGACCCTACAGAGAGACACCTCCTGCTCACTGCCCCTACAGACAGACTCCTCCCTCTCACTGACCCTACAGACAGACACTTCCCACCCCCTGACCCTACAGACACCTCCCAGTCACTGACCCTAAAGACAGACACCTCCTAAGCACTGAACTTACAGACAGACACCTCCCACTCACTGACCCAACAGACAGACACCTCCCACTCACTGACCCTGCAGACAGACTCCTCCCACTCACTGACCCTACAGAGAGACACCTTCCACTCACTGACTCTACAGACAGACACTTCCCGCTCACTGACCCTACAGACAGACAGCTCCCACTCACTGACCTTACAGTCAGATCCCTCCCGCTCACTGACCCTAAAGACAGACACCTCCCTCTCACTGACCCTACAGACAGACACGTCCCGCTCACTCACCCTACAGACAGACACATCCACTCACTGACCCTACAGACAGAACCATCCCACTCACTGACCCCAGAGACACCCCACCTCTCACTGAAGCTACAGACAGATACCTCCAACTCACTGACCTTTCAGACAGACACCTCCCACTCACCGACCCTATAGACACCTCCCACTCACTGACCCTACAGTCAGACACCTGCTGCTCACTGACCCTGCAGACAGATGCCTCCCAATCACTGAACCTACAGACAGACACTTCCCACTCACTGACCCCACAGACAGACACCTCCCAATCACTGAACATTCAGATAGAGTCCTCCCACTCACTGTCCCTACAGAAAGACACCTCCCACTCACTGTCCCTCCAGAAACCTCCCGCTCACTGACCCTACAGACAGACACCTCCCGCTCACTGACCCTACAGACAGACACCTCCCACTCACTGATGCAACAGACAAATCACACTCATTGACACAACAGACAGACACCTCCTGCTCACTCAACCTACAGACAGACACTTCCACTCACTGAACATACATACAGACACCTCCAACTCAATGACCCTGCAGACAGACACCTCCCACTCACTGATCCTGCAGACAGACACCTCCCACTCACCGACCCTACAGAACAACACCTCCCACTCACTGACCCTACAGACAGACACCTCCCACTCACTGACACTGCAGACACCTCCCACTCACTGTACCTACAGACAGAAAGCTCCAACTCACTGACCCTTCAGACCGACAGCTCCCACTCACCAACGCTACATACAGACAACTCCCACACACTGACTCTACAGACAGACACCTCCCACTCACTGAACCTACAGACAGACACCTCTGTCTAACTGACCCTACAGACAGACACTTCCCACTCACTGAACTTAGAGACAGATACCTCCAACTCAATTATGCTACACACAGACACCTCCCAATCACTGAACTTACAAATAGAGTCCTCCCACTCACTGTCCCTACAGACAGACACCTCCCACTCACTGTCCCTACAGACATCTCCCACTCACTGACCCTACAGACAGACTCCACACTCTCAATGACCCGACAGACAGACACCTCCCTATCTCTGACCCTACAGACAGACACTTCCCACTCACAGAACCTACAGGCACCTCCCAGTCACTGATGCTACAGACAGACACCTCACACTCACTGACCCTACAGACACCTCCCAATCACTGACCATACAGACAGACACCTACCACTCACTGACCCTACAAACAGACACCTCCTACTCACTGACCCTATAGACACCTCCCACTCACTGAACCTAGAGACAGACACCTCCCGCTGACAGAACCTGCATACAGATGCCTCCCAATCACTGACCCTACAGACAGACACCTCCCACTCACTGACCCTATAAACAGACACCACCCTCTCAATAACCGTACAGACAGACACCTCCCTCTCTCTGACCCTACGGAGAGACACCTCCCACTCACAGAACTTACAAGCACGTCCCAGTCACTGACCCTACAGACAGACACCTCCCACTCACTGACCCTACAGACAAAACACCTCCCACTCACTGACCGTACAGACAGACACCTACTGCTCACTGCCCCTACAGACAGACTCCTCCCTCTCGCTGACCCTACAGACAGACACCTCCCGCTCACTGACCTTACATTCAGATGCCTCCCAATCACTGAACCTACAGACAGACACTTCCCACTCACTGACCCTACAGACAGACAACTCCCACTCATTTACCTTACAGTCAGATGCCTCCCTCTCACTGACCCTAAAGGCAGACACCTCACACTCACTGATCATACAGACACCTCCCACTCACTGACCCTACAGACAGACACCTCACACTCACTGATCATACAGACACCTCCCACTCACTGTACCTACAGAAAGAAACCTCCAACTCACTGACAATACAGACAGACACCTGCCAATCGCTGCCCTACAGAGAGACGCCTCCCACTCATTGAACCTACAGACAGGCACCGTCGACGCACTGACCCTACAGACAGATACCTCCAACTCACTGACCCTACAGACAGACACCTCCCACTCTCTGAAATTACAGACGATACCTCCCACTCACTGACCCTAGAAACAGATACCTCCAACTCACTGACCCTACAGAACCCTCCCTCTCACTGACCCTACAGACAGACACCTCCCGCTCAAAGAACCTACAGACAGACACCTCCCTCTAACGGACCCTACAGACAGACACCTCCCACTCACTAAACCTACAGACACCTCCCACTCACTGACCATACAGACAGATACCTCCTGCTCACTGCCCCTACAGGCAGACACCTCCCACTCACTGACCCTACAGACAGACACCTCCCAGTCACTGACCATGAGACAGACACCTCCCACTCACTGAAACTACAGACAGACACCTCCCACTCACTGACCCTACAGACAGACACCTCCCAGTCACTGACCCTACAGACAGGCACCTCCCACTCACTGACCCTACAGACACCTCCCACTCACTGAAACTACAGACAGACACCTCCTAATCACTGACCCTATAGACACCTCCCTCTCACTGACCCAACAGACAGACACCTCCCTCTCACTGACCCTGCAGACTAATGCCTCCCAATCACTGAACCTACAGACAGACACCTCCTACTCACTGCACCTATAGACACCTCCCACTCACTGTCCCTGCAGACAGACATCTCCCACTCACTGACCCTGCAGACACCTCCCACTCACTGACCCTACAGACAGACAACTACGGAGAGACACCTCCCACTCACAGAACTTACAGGCACCTCCCAGTCACTGACCCTACAGACAGACACCTCCCACTCACTGACTGTACAGACAGACACCTCCTGCTCACAGCCCCTACAGACAGACTCCTCCCTCTCACTGACCCTACAGAAAGACACTTCCCACTCCATGAACCTACAGACACCTCCCAATCACTGACCATACAGACAGACACCTCCCACTCACTGAACCTACACACAGACACCTCACAATCTCTGACACTACAGAAAGACACCTCCCAATCACTGATCATACAGACAGACTTTACCCACTCACTGACCCTACAGACAGACAACTCCCTCTCACCGACCCTACAGACAGACATCTCGTGCTCACTGTCCCTACAGACAGACTCCTCCCTGTCACTGACCCTACAGATGGACACTTCCCACCCCTTGACCCTACAGACACCTCCCAGTCACTGACTCAACAGACAGACACCTCCCACTCACTGAACTTACAGACAGACAACTCCCACTCAATGTCCCTACAGACAGAAACCTCCCACTTACTGTCCCTACAGATTCCTCCCACTCACTGACCCTATAGACACCTCCCACTCATTAACCAACAGACAGACACCTCCCACACACTGACCCTACAGACAGACACCTCCCACTCACTGACCCTACAGACAGACACCTCCCACTCACTGACCTTACAGTCAGATCCCTCCCCCTCACTGACCCTAAAGACAGACACCTCCCACTCACTGACCCTTCAGAAAGACACCTCCCGCTCACTCACCCTTCGGACAGACACCTCCCACTCACCGACCCTACAGACCAACACCTCCCACTCACTGACCCTACAGACACCTCCCGCTCACTGAACCTATAGACACCTCCCACTCACTGAACCTACAGACAGACACTTCCCACTCACTGACCCTACAGACAGACACCTCCCGCTCACTGACCTTACATTCAGATGCCTCCCAGTCACTGAACCTACAGACAGACACTTCCCACTCACTGACCCTGCAGACAGATGCCTCCCAATCACTGAACCTACAGACAGACACTTCCCACTCACTGACCCTACAGACAGACACCTCCCACTCACTGACCTTACAGTCAGATGCCTCCCACTCACTGACCCTACAGACAGACACCTCCCACTCACTGATCATACAGGCACCTCCCACTCACTGTACCTACAGACAGAAACCTCAAACTCACTGACAATACAGACAGACACCTGCCAATCGCTGCCCTACAGACAGACGCCTCCCACTCACTGACCCTACAGACAGACACCTCCCACTCACTGAATTTACAGACACCTCCCAGTCACTGACCCAACAGACACGCACCGTCGACGCACTGACCCTACAGACAGATACCTCCAACTCACTGACCCTACAGACAGACACCTCCCACTTTCTGAAATTACAGACCGATACCTCCCACTCACTGACCCTAGAAACAGATACGTCACAGAATCACAGAATCACAGAAACCCCACAGTGCAGAAAGAGGCCATTTCGGCCCATCGAGCCTGCACCGACACATATCCCACCCGGTCCCCATAACCCTTACACCAACACATATCCCACCCTATCCCCGTAACCCCACGTATTTAATCCCGCGAACACTAAGGGTCAATTTTTATCATAGCCAATCAACCTAACCCGCACATCTTTGGACTGTGGGAGGAAACCGGAGCACCCGGAGGAAACCCACGCAAACACGGGGAGAATGTGCAAACTCCACACAGACAGTCGCCCGAGGCCGGATTCGAACCCGGGTCCCTGGCGCTGTGAGGCAACAGTGCTAACCACTATGCCACGTCCAACTCACTGACCCTACAGAACCCTCCCTCTCACTGACCCTACAGACAGACACCTCACACTCACTGAACCTGCAGACAGACATCTCCCACTCACTGACCCTAAAGACAGACACCTCCCAATCACTGAACTTACAGACAGACACCTCCCACTCACTGTCCCTACAGACACTTCCCACTCACTGGCCATACAGACAGGCACCTCCCACTCACTGACCCGACAGACACCTCCCACTCACTGACCCTGCAGACAGACACCTCCTAATCACTGACCCTATAGACACCTCCCACTCACTGACCCTAGAGACAGACGCCTCCCGCTGAATGACCCTGCAGACAGATGCCTCCGAATCACTGACCCTACAGACAGACATGTCCCACTCACTGACCCTACAGACAGACACCTCCCACGCACTGACCATAAAGACAGACACTTCCCAATCACTGAATTTACAGTCAGACACCTCCCACTCACTGTCCCGACAGACAGACAACTCCCACTCACTGTCCCTAAAGACAGACACCTCCCAATCACTGAACTTACAGACAGACACCTCCAACTCACTGTCCCTACAGACAGAAACCTCCCACTCACTGACCCTAAAGACAGACACCTCCCAATCACTGAACTTACACACAGACACCTCCAACTCAATGTCCCTACAGACAGACACCTCCCTTTCACTGTCCCTACAGACACCTCCCACTCATTGACCATAGAGACAGGCACCTCCCACTCACTGACCCTACAGACACCTCCCACTCACTGACCCTACAGACACCTCCCAATCACTGACCATACAGACAGGCACCTCCCACTCACTGACCCTAGAGACAGACAACTCCCGCTGACTGACTTTGCAGACAGATGCCTCCCAATCACTGACCCTACGGAGAGACACCTCCCACTCACAGAACTTACAGGCACCTCCCAGTCACTGACCCTACAGACAGAAACCTCCAACTCACTGACAATACAGACAGACACCTGCCAATCGCTGCCCTACAGAGAGACGCCTCCCACTCACTGACCCTACAGACAGACACCTCCCACTCACTGAATTTACAGACACCTCCCAGTCACTGACCAAACAGACAGGCACCGTCGACGCACTGACCCTACAGACAGATACCTCAAACTCACTGACCCTACAGACAGACACCTCCCACTCTCTGAAATTACAGACCGATAGCTCCCATTCACTGACCCTAGAAACAGATACGTCCAACTCACTGACCCTACAGAACCCTCCCTCTCACTGACCCTACAGACAGACACCTCCCACTCACTAAACCTACAGACACCTCCCACTCACTGACTGTACAGACAGACACCTCCTGCTCACTGCCCCTACAGGCAGACACCTCCCACTCCCTGACCCTACAGACAGACACCTCCCAGTCACTGACCTTGAGACAGACACCTCCCACTCAATGAAACTGCAGACAGACACCTCCCACTCACTGACCCTACAGTCAGACACCTCCCACTCACTGACCCTACAGACACCTCCCACTCACTGAAACTACAGACAGACACCTCCTAATCACTGACCCTATAGACACCTCCCTCTCACTGACCCAACAGACAGACACCTCCCTCTCACTGACCCTGCAGACAGATGCCTCCCAATCACTGAACCTACAGACAGACACCTCCTACTCACTGACCCTATAGACACCTCCCACTCACTGTCCCTGCAGACAGACATCTCCCGCTCACTGACCCTTCAGACACCTCCCGCTCACTGACCCTGCAGACACCTCCCACTCACTGACCCTACAGACAGACACCTCCCACTCACTGAACCTACAGACAGACACCTCCTACTCACTGACCCTATAGACACCTCCCACTCACTGACCCTACAGACAGACACGTCCCGCTCACTGACCCTGCAGACAGAAACCTCCCAATCTCTGAACTTATAGATAGAGTCTTCCCACTCTCTGTCCCTACAGACAGACACCTCCCACACAGTGACCCTACAGAGAGGCACTTCCCACTCATTGCCCCTACAGACATACTCCTCCCTCTCACTGACCCTACAGACAGACACCTCCCATTCACTGACCCTACAGACAGAGACCTCCCAGTCACTGACCCTAAAGACAGACACCTCCCAATCACTGAACTTACAGACAGACACCTCCCAATCACTGACCATACAGACAGGCACCTCCCACTCACTGACCATACAGACACCTCCCACTCACTGAACCTACAGACAGACACCTCCTACTGACTGACCCTATAGACACCTCCCACTCACTGACCCTACAGACAGACACTTCCTGCTCACTGACCCTGCAGACAGATGCCTCCCAATCACTGAACCTACAGACAGGCCCTTCCCACTCACTGTCCCTACAGACAGACACCTCCCACTCACTGTCCCTCCAGAAACCTCCCGCTCTCTGACCCTACAGACAGACACCTCCCACTCACTGAACCTACTGTCAGATGCCTCCCGCTCACTGACCGTACAGACAGACACCTCCCACTCACTGACCCTACAGACAGACACCTCCCACTCACTGACCCTAAAGACAGACACTTCCCAATCACGGAACTTACAGTCAGACACCTCCCACTCACTGTCCTGACAGACAGACACCTCCCACTCACTGACCGTACAGACAGACACCTCCTGCTCACTGCCCCTACAGACAGACACCTCCCAGTCACTGACCCTACAGACAGACACGTCCCAGTCACTGGCCTTGAGACAGACACCTCCCACTCACTGAAACTACAGACAGACACCTCCCACTCACTGACCCTACAGACAGACACCTCCCAGTCACTGACTCTACAGACAGACACCTCCCACTCACTGAAACTACAGACAGACACCTCCTAACCACTGACCCTATAGACACCTCCCACTCACTGACCCAACAGGCAGACACCTCCCTCTCACTGACCCTGCAGAAAGATGCCTCCAAATCACTGAACCTACAGACAGACACCTCCTACTCACTGAACCTATAGACACCTCCCACTCACTGTCCCTGCAGACAGACATCTCCCGCTCACTGACCCTGCAGACACCTCCCACTCACTGACCCTACAGTGTAGGGGGTTTCTCTTGCTCGTTCTGGTCTCCTGCCAGGCTTTGTGCAATAATTACCCTTGAGTGGTTCGACCCACTCTCCCCTACGGTTCTAGACCTTGGACTTAGATGCAGAGAACTGTAGTGCAGAGAAAGGACTCAATAGACCAGGTTGAATAGCACGAAATGGATGCTTTTATTTTTAAACAGTTTGAAGCATTACTAAATACATGTCATTGGCACAGATTAAAGTAACTACAATCATGCACAAATTTATGAACTTGACTCTATGGAAATGGGGAACACACGGCACATCGTAAAAGGGAAAACACATTACGATTACCCTTAACTCCCTCCCCTATACCTAAACTAAGTTTCGACCTGAGGAACTTGGGATCATGCTCACCACTCTCAAAATCGCGAAAAAGGGGTTCGCAGCCTTTTGGCACAGCTTTCCGTCGTCACGTGGATTTGGAAACTTCTGGCACAGCTTGTTTTTCTCTCAGGCGAGGGGGCAGTAGATACAGCCTCGATGAGCGCTCGTCATGGTTGGATCAGCTAAAAGCTGTTGAAGAACTGGATGCAAATGGGAGAATCTGAAGGTCTCTGGCCGAATGGTATGTCAAGGACCTTTCTCGCTCCCGCCTGGCTCGGTGGCTTTCCAGAGGGTGTCTTCTCCTTCGGCCTGGGTCGTCGATGATCTCCCGACAACAGTACCCGGGCCACCCTCGTCGTCTTCCCATCGTCACCGAGCCTTGTCTGGCTGAACACCGACCACGTTGTCTTTTTCACCGAAATTGTCCGTCCGAAGCGTCTTTAAAAAGAAGAAGCGCCTTGATCGATTCCGAAGCTACCGAGGTAGAAGAGGCGCGCCGATGGACTTTTCAAAATCCATATTTATACCCTTTTGGGACAGTCTTATCTCCCGCCAAATCATAGTCCTGTCTTTGTATTAATTTTGGCGGGCAGAAATCTCTGCAGGGGCGCTTTGTCTTGTAACGGGAGCCGGTGATAACTTAACTGGCCTTCCTGGCCGATAATGTCTTTTAATGTCTTTTACATTGTCACCGTGACTCGGTTCGCATATTGATCGGTCTGGAGATTTCTCTTGATGGCTGTTAAACGGTTTCTCCTTTGTACATTAAATGGGTATAAGTGTTCATGCATTGTCCGCCCATATCTTGATGGGCCCCATCCTGTACTTAGAATCCATTGAATATGTATGCTGTTTCCCTGAGTTTCGGTTTCCCGATACTGGCTTTCGCGGGCTTACTGTCTTCAATCCACAAGCCTGTCTGGCTTGCAGTAACAGAAATCAAATGGTCCAGAAAACTGATCACGAGGCCCGGCGGCCAGTTTGTATGCCCTTTTATCAAAGGTTTTTCTGTGCAAGCTTACTTTGGTCAATAAACTGTCTTATTTTATCCTGTTTTCTTGCGTGATTATTGCTGAAAATTTCGAATCTTACAGGCCCCCCTGTGATACTGATAGCTTGCTAGAGGTTTCAATGATCCTTGGTGAGCAAATTCTCCCTGATTCCCCACATCCAAACATTCCTGGCACTTAACTATCTATGACCCTCACGACACATGCAGTTCCCATTTCCGAAAAAAACGAAAATTACTTTGTGCACATTTGGACAATCATAGGCAGCACTTCTTAAACTATAACACATTCATCTGTCAGATGTGCAGGGGTTGATACCCTCTTGCACCACCTGCATTCACCTTTTATTAATCCAATAACTTAAGAACGACTAATAACATAACAATATTCATATCCTTAAAACAAAACCACGCAAATGGCCAAAATCTAAAAATGGAGGGACGCTTAACCTTCAATACTAGCAACTTAAAGTGGGGTGTCTTCTTCCCCCATTTGCACATAGCGTTCTCTCCATTCTCCTGTGTTCTCGTGCCTCTGGAGGCGTTTGCCTCTTTTGCAATGCACGAATAGCAAAAATATCACAATTAAAACCTGACACACTACTAGGATGTGGGATGCTATTCTAATCCAGGCCGGGACCTCTATGTTAGTGAACAAGTCCCACCATGGTGGGATGACTATGTCCAATATGTCTTTTCCTATCTCTAGAGTCTTCTGCTCCAGTGTGTAAAAATGTTTCTGTGAAACTATAACGGCTTTTAAAATCTTGGTGAGGTGTTCGGGAAGAGGGGGAATGACATAACCAAAATGCGCGACGAATCGTTTCAAGTCCGTGAAATTCTCTTTGACAGTGAGGTGAATGGTGGAGGGTGCAGGAATGGGGACAATTCGTTGTTGTGCCACTTGAACCTCGGCCCTGGGTTTGAAACAGAAACTGCTATCACTGATCGAACACCACTCGTGTTGTCCGTAGCGGTAGTGAGGCGCTGCAGTGGTGACGCAGTATGTCCCACCCCCGATATATGCTACCTGCGGGGGCACATGGTCCTCTGCCATTGCCTCCATGGTGCAATTTATCGGCTTCGCGCTAGCGGTTCTGAACCCGCACTGTGGTTTCAAAAAGGCATTCAAGTGCTGGGGACACAGGATGATGTGTGCTCCCCGGCTCCGACACCCCGAGAGGTCGGTGCCTGTCATCGTACGCTCCCATCTGATGACGTAAGGCGGGACCACTGTGTAACAAATGTGTGCGCCCCCCTGAATGACTCCAATGTTCTCCACCCTGTATACCGGGGCGGGCTTTGCTGCGGGACCCAACACCGGCACTCTTACCACTATTTCCATGATAGTATGATTCGAACGTCCGCAGTCCACTGGGACTGGGTACGCTTCTGCAGCTAGTCTGAGCTGGCACGGGCTTAATGCATTCTCAAAAGGGTGGAGCGCTTGCAAGTGCTTGTTGCTGATCCAGGACGGGACCAAACCCTGTTTTAAATCCTCAAGATTACTGCGACCCTCGCCCAGTAACCATGCCCCGTATAGCACACAGGCCTCGTTCTGCGCAGCTTGATCGGACGCATTCCGATCCTCCTTAATGAGCGCATTTACCGTTCTCGCGTGTTTCTCCAGCTCAGCCATTATTTCCTTAAAGTGTAGTGTCATGGCCTGGTCCTCATGTAACTCAGAACCCACTACCTTATTTTCGTCTGTCAGTATGTTCCTTAACTGGGCTTTTAAACCGTTGATCTGTGTCTGCAGCTCCACGTTATCTAGAGCGTTGACGGCAGATGTCCCGGCATTAAAAGCAGTGAATATGTCATTTACTGTACCCCTTCTTTGCCTCCCGACTCGATCCAAAACTTCTGGTGGTGTGGTGTATAATTTGTCTTTGTCGATGTCGGCAAAGTCAAACTCGTAAAACTGTCTAAACATTCGGGTTAACAGGACCTGGTATAATTGTTCCGTTTCTTTGGGACACCACTCCGGCAATCGTACCTCAGTGAGGTTTAAAATCACTGAGGCCACCGCGTAGTGTACCCCTTGGTACAGCACCTGACCGGTGGGTACCAATACTAAACCGTTCCCGGGTCCCTTGGTGGTGGTTGGGCACCCTTCTTTCTGGGCTAGTGCTACCGGAAGCGTGGGCAGGGGCTTGCGTGGGCGGGTGATGAGTTCAGTGGCGTTTACCGGAATAGGGGAGTATGGGGCTCCGCACGCTCGAGTGCTGACATCCCATCTCATCCCCTTTCCTTCATCCTGCCACTGCCTCTGGAAGAAGATGGATACGCCCTTGGGGCAAACGCGTTTTGAACCCCACATACAGACATATTTTCCTTCATCTGGTTCCCACCATTTGTCCCAACACACACGTAATTGTCCGTGAGTCCCCGTAATAGTCCGATGGGTATTATTACCCAGTCGCTCCCACTCGACCGTAGAGTTCCTCATGTCCTTTCCCAGCTTTCGCAGCCACCACCATCGCCTTAGTGGTACGTTCCCATTACACACCAGACAGATCCTCTTTCCCACGGTAACGCTGACTCTGGGTGCAAGGATCCTCACCCGAGGGCACGTTAACGAAGTATCTTGGTAGGCAAAACCGAAATTGTTGGAGTATTCCGTAGAATTCGTCCCCAGCCAACCTGGCCATCTCCCCTGGTGGTAGTAGGTGGCGGTTTCCTCAACCTCTCGCTCCCCTGTCCCATCCGTTGCGATGGGGGCCGTGTCCCCGGAATACCCGAAGATGATGACGTCCTTGGTGCGGCCTCGGTAGGCCCACCCGCACCCGATCGCCACGAACACGATGAGAATCTTTTTCATCATATCCCAGGTTTCTGTAACCAATAAAATGATGTAGCCAGGCTCCCAATAGGTGCTGGCCTAAATTAAATGGACGCGCGGGTTCCTGGACCCCGCTCCCTAACAAGCACAAATACTGGGCAGACTTCAAAATTGTACTCTTAACATTTCTTAACACCGTAAACTTTATATTCCTTAAACTATCATCATAATTACCTAACTTAACTTATGTACAGCGCCGCCCTCCGCCGGGCGGCCTACCGAATTCCTGTGAGGGCTGCAGCGTGCCACACCCTGCGGTGGGGCTGCACTGACCTCCGGCTTTGATCCCCCGCAGCCTGTCGCTGTTGAACGGGAACCATGCCTTTCTGGGGCTGCTCTAGACCGAGGTTGGGAAAAATGGGGAGAATCTGGCCAAAACTTTCTGGGCTGGGGCGCTCGAGTCGACCTATGAGGGGCTGCTTTGGGTGAGGCTCCCGGGGCTGATGGACCGGGGGTTGGGACTGTCACCGTCACAGCCTGTGGTTCCACCACAGCTGCCGGCTCCAGCTCCCCTCCCTCACGCTCCGCCCCCCCGGGGCCGGGATTTGTGGCTTCCGACTCCACCTCACCTGTCCCTACAGGTAGTGAGTCTCCGCCCCCATTCCCTACCTCCCCCAAGCTTGAGTCGAGGGCGGGATCGTCGTCCTCTGACTCTTCCTCCTCCGTGATTGGGTCTAAGGCGAGGTCGAGCTGTTCGGGCTCTTCCTCGTCCGAATCCCAAATTAGAGGGGAGACCTCCCACTCCGATGGGGTGGCCCCTCCCTTCACGCAGGCTACTGTTCCAGCCTGTGTGGTCTGTGACTCTGTTACAGGCTGAGGATCTTTGTTCTCAGACCTGGTCCCTTTTGTTGGCCCTTGTGCACCCGATTTAAACAGTTTACACTGGTTAATGTGAAACCATTTGGTACGTCGGGGCACCTTCACTGCATAAACCATGGGGCTGGCCTTGTCTACAATGCTGTAAGGCCCCATGTACAATGGTTCAAAACTTCCTACCCTGGCGTAGTTTCGGACCATGACCTGGTCTCCGACTACCCACTCTTGTTGCTTACGAGGTTCCAGTAACAGTCGATTTCCCTGGTGCTGTCTTCCCATGTTCCCAGCCGCCTGCCCATAAATCTGTTTCAGGCGCTCCAAAAGGGTTTGGACGAATTTGTCTCGCTTCACCTCTCGGAGCTGGCCCTCAGTGAGCACCGGGGCTAGTACATGGGTGGGTGTCCGCATGATCCTTCCAGTCATAAATACGTGCGGGGAATACCCCGTACTTTTGGGCTGGCTGGCTCGGATCCCCATGAGGACTAAAGGCAGGACCTCCGCCCATTTCTGGGGCGAGCCCATTGTCTCTTTCCTCAGCTTTTCCTTGAGGGTCCGATTCATGCGTTCAACAATCCCGGATGACTGGGGATTGTATGCTACGTGCCACTTCCCCTCAATGCCCAAGAGCATGAGGGCGTTCTGCATTACTTGACCGGTGAACTGACTCCCTTGGTTGGACTCTACAAAACGGGGGAGTCCCCACCGTGAGAACACTTCCCGAATCAAGATCTTCGCAGTGCCCAGTGCCGTAGCTGTTCTGCACGGGAAAGCTTCTACCCATTTGGTGAACACATCTACCAGGACAAGGCAGTACTTATATCCTCCCTGGGCGGCGGGCAGGCACCCTATGTAGTCGACCTGAATCGACTGCCATGGTCCCTCTACCCTCCTGATGTGCCCCATGGGCACCTTCCTTTTGTGGGGGTCTGGGTTGTTTGCAGCGCACACAAGACAGCTTGTGCAGAATTCGCGGACATCGTCCCGAAGTCCCGGCCACCATCCCGCCTGCTCTACCCGCTGCCAGGTAACCTCAGGCCCGGGGTGTCCCGCCCCTGGACCCTCGTGGGCCAGTTGCAGGAATTCCCTCCGGTGCTGCTGCGGCACAACCCACTGCTCCTCTCGGAACAGCATGCCTTCTTTGACTGAGAGGGCTGCCGTACTGTACGGACCCTCTACCTGCTTGCCTTCTGTGATGGCTTTTAAGACTGTTTTTAGGGTGGGATCCAGGGTTTGGACGGTCTTTAGGTCTGGGGGCGGTGTCACCCCTGTGTTCCCTGGAATTCCCTCCCTGCCTTGGATCGCCGCCACGGGTCTGGGTTCATAGGGGTCCCAGAGAATGCCGTTGCGGGCACCCTCCCTGGCTAGCGCATCCGCCTGCTGGTTGCCCTGACTGCGGGGTTCTGTGGTGGAATGAGCCTTCACCTTATGGATGAACACCTCCCCTTCCTCTCCCACAGCTGCCAGGATCTTTTCCAGCAAGGGCTTAACTGTTAAAGGCCGCCCGTCCGCGGAGGTATATCCGTGGCGGGACCAGATGGCGAGGTACTCCGTACACGAATTGCATGTGAACATGCTGTCTGAGCAAATCGTGTATGGGGTTGGGAAAATCTCGGGGTGGGTAACCACGTACGCCACCGCGGACAGTTCAGCCTGCTGTGCGCTCATAGTGCTGGGGAGCTTAATTGCCAGGGCAATGTTTGCCGCAGGGTCATAAACTCCACACCCTGTGAGTCGTTCGCCAGCAGATACAGTGCTAGAACCGTCTACGTAGATTTCGCGTCCTGTGGGGTGTATCCCGGCCCGTAAACCTATGTTAACCTCCCATACCCCTTCTACGGAACACCGATGGGCTGTTCCGGGATATGCCATGTTGGCTGCGAGCTTTGGCGCGCAGATGCCTTTAACTTTGAGATCCATCTGGGAAAGGAGGAGGGTCCAGCGCGCAATCCGAGCGCTGCTTACGGTCCCATCCTTAATCCTTCCATCCAGAAGCATCTGTGTGGGGGTGTGATGGGTGAGGAGCGTGATGGGAGAGGTTCCTGTGAAGATCACTGATCTGTTCACAGCCCAATGCGTGGCCAGGAGATGCCGTTCGCAATTGGAGAAACTCCTCTCTACATCCGCGAGCACCCTGGAGGAATAAACTACCGGTCTCAGCTTGCCGTGCCGCTCCTGGAGCAACACGGCACTCAGGCTGTCCCCACTAGCGGCTACCTCCAGGAAGAACTCCTCTCCCCCATCTATGGCCCCTAGGGCTGGCGCGGTCTGCAGATCTCTTTTCAACTTCTCGAATGCTGCCTGGCACCCCTCCTCCCAAGACCACTCGACTCCCTTGTGTAAGAGTCGGAGTAGCGGGGCTGCTGTGGCAGCATAGTCCTCGATGAAATCTCTGCAGTACCCGGTCAATCCCAAAAAGGACCTTACACCCATTACTGTGTTGGGGATCGGCAGATCTTGTACTGATTCCCTTCTGGCCTTATCTATGGCTCTTTCTCCAGCGCGGATGGCCAGACCCAGGAATTTGACTTCCTGCTGGCCGATCTGTGCTTTCTTTGGGTTTACTTTGAAACCCTTCCTTTCTAACAGTTCCAATAATTCGGCTAATAGTGGGCCGTGCTCCTCCCTTGTGTCCGTGAACAGGAGTAGGTCGTCCACATACTGTACTATCTGGTTGGGCTGGCTAAACTCTTTTAAACTCCCTGCCATGCATTGATGGAAAATGCTGGGGCTGTTGTGAAAACCCTGTGGCAAGCAGTTCCAAGTGCACTGTTGCCCTTTGAAAGTAAAGGCAAACTTGTACTGATCCTCCCGCCGCAGCGGAATGGACCAGAAACCGTTCGAGATGTCCAGCACCGTGAACGTGGTCGCCGATGCTGGAATACTCCCTATTAGGTCTGCAACTGCTGCTACCGTGGGCGCGCAGGCTGGGATGTTACTATTGAGGACTCTGTAGTCCACCGTGGCTCTCCACGAATTGTCCGGCTTCTTTACCGGCCATAAGGGGGAGTTCACGTGCGTGGCTATTGGTCTCAATACGCCCTGCTGCACCAATGAAGATATTGCGGTCTCCATGTCGGGTTCTGCCTCCTTGGGGAAATTATACTGCTTTTGGGGTCGGATCATGGGGTCCCCGTCTACGCTGACTTCAAACCCAGTGACTCTCCCACAGTAGTGCTTGTGGGTGGCAAACGCGGTCAGATTTTCCGACACACACGCCTGCAAGTCCGTTGGGACGTTCGCTACCATGAGCTCGAGATCGTAACCTCCTGACGGCTTCATGGTGCACAGGGCCCCCTTTTCTTCCCTCCCTGGGATTACGACTACCTTACCTAAACCGCTCTCGGCTCCCCAGAGACAGTGATTTCTCAGGTCCACGAGGATCCCGTGTTTCACTAAGAAATCAACCCCGAGGATGCCTTTTCCACCCCCCTCACTCCACTTCAATAGGATACACGTCCATGTGGTGTGGAGTGCTCCCAAATGAATGGAGAGCGGGATGGAGTACGCACCAGCCTGTTCTCTGCCTGTGAAACCCACTACTAAGAATGGAGCCTGGGTGGACAGAGGTGAGGCAAAAGGTTTAGCTGTGTGGATCACGGTACATGAAGCTCCCGTATCCAATAGGTAACTACCCTTTTCCCTTTCCACCTCCATTTCCATCACAGGTCTTCTCCAGGCGTCATAGCGGAGCGGACACAGGTAGACGGGCTGCGCAGGCGTCAGTCATTTAGGTGCTTCGGTTGGGGTCTCGGGAGCGATAGGGCTGTTGGCGACCGCTACCTTCCCCTGCGAGGTCATCAGAGACCGCATAGTCTCCAAGATTGACGCAATCGTAGCGGGATCCACAACCACACCACCCCCTGTTGTTGGGGCAGGGGCTACGGTTGGGTTCTGGGCTGGTGCTGGGGCAGCGGTCTGGGCTTGGGCTTGGACTTGGGCTTGGGCTCGGGCTTGGGCTGCGGCGAACATTCTCTCTCTCTTATCCTTCCATGGATTTCTACAGTCCTTGCGCCAATGACCCTCCTTCCCACACCCGTAACAACTGCTGTTGGCTTGGGGAGGGCGATTCCCCTCCTGATGCCATTCCTTTTTAGCAGAAGCTGCGGGCCTTGCCTCATGTACCTTTCCTTTTAAAACAGGCGTTTTCCTACCCTTGTTGTTCCTGTAACTGATCGTGAGCTGATCAAGTACTAGTTCCTCCGTGGAGCGGGTGTTAGTGGGGTCAAACCATGCTTTGGCCTGCTCTCTCACTATTGGCAAGCAACCTGCTACCAGGCACCGGAGCCAATGAGCCCTTTGTTCATCATTTAGCGCGTTCCGTTCCGGTCCTCCCGGGCAGCTGCGCCGATACACGGGCCACAACCTTCCGGCGAAAACCCGTGGGGGTTCTCCCTCTAGCTGCACTGTCTTTTCTAAACGGAGGAACGGAGTTCCGTCACCATCTCCTATAATCTCCAGGATCTCGTCCCGTAACAACTCATAGTCCCTGTGTCCTCTCTTGCTCTCGTCAGGGAGAAACTGGAGGAGCGAGCTGTCCAGGGAGAACAGCAGCATTTTGGACTGTTCAACCCCGTCGCAGTCATTAACTGCTGCGGTCTGCTCCACGTCCCTAAAATGGACGGAGGGATCTCCTGACTCGGAGAGTTTTGGGATGTGACTTATCATTGCCCTCAGCTGTTGTGCGCTGTGGGGCATTATGATCTGATTCACAAGGGGTCCGTCCTTGCCATTGTCTTCATTCGGACCGAGCCTCCGGTGTCGAGTTGAACACATCGGCGCCGGCCCCGACTCTACTATCTGGTGTTGCTCTACCTCAAGAATCTCTTCATCTACCATCTCCGTTTCCTTCCCCGGAGTCCAAGACTCATCATAAGCAGGAGGCGCAGAGGGTTCAGGGGTTGGTTCCAGAACTATCTCTTGTGGAATCGGTCTTTTGGATTCCTTGGCTAGCAATAGCTGGCTCGCTGGTGGGTTTATGAGACACACCAACCCGTTTGCCTTGGCTAGGGCCATTCTCAGGTTCTCTTGCTCCCGGCAGCAAGCGCTGTGGCCGGTGCTCTCAGATCTATCCTCCATGGCCATCTTATATGCTGCCCTGGCTCCCAGAAGTTTTTCCTCTTGGGTCTCTATTTGCTTAGCTAGACGGAAACACCTGTCTCTCATCCTACCTTCACTGGCCTTAGCCTCAATGACCTGACATTTTAAATACTCTACCCGGGTTTCGTGGCAGCGAGTTGTGGAGTGGCGTTCCTGATTCAGCGCGTTAAGCGATTCAATCAGTTTTTGACCTCCCGCAACCTTTTCCTCTACGTCTGTAAGCAACCCTTTGATCTGGGCTGTTTGTGCTGCAACGACTTGGTCCAAAAGCTGGACTTGCTTCTTGTAGCACATCAGCCAGACCGCCTTTTCTACAGAATTCTTATGCTCTTTACCCTCTGTCCACTTGATGGCTGCGTCTAGCGGGCACCGATCCCCTACTAGGTCAGATATCCATTGTTTTGTGAGGTTGACTTTTCCAAAAACATAATCCGCTATTCTTTCATCCATCACATTTCGTTTATTCAGACCTTGATCTAACACACTACTTTCCTGCTGCCAAGGTCCTGCCGCGGTCGCCATTTCTGTAGGGGGTTTCTCTTGCTCGTTCTGGTCTCCTGCCAGGCTTTGTGCAATAATTACCCTTGAGTGGTTCGACCCACTCTCCCCTACGGTTCTAGACCTTGGACTTAGATGCAGAGAACTGTAGTGCAGAGAAAGGACTCAATAGATCAGGTTGAATAGCACGAAATGGATGCTTTTATTTTTAAACAGTTTGAAGCATTACAAAATACATGCCATAGGCACAGATTAAAGTAACTACAATCATGCACAAATTTATGAACTTGACTCTATGGAAATGGGGAACACACGGCACATCATAAAAGGGAAAACACATTACGATTACCCTTAACTCCCTCCCCTATACCTAAACTAAGTTTCGACCTGAGGAACTCGGGATCATGCTCACCACTCTCAAAATCGCGAAAAAGGGGTTCGCAGCCTTTTGGCAAAAGGAACTGGATGCAAATGGGAGAATCTGAAGGTCTCTGGCCGAATGGTATGTCGAGGACCTTTCTCGCTCCCGCCTGGCTCGGTGGCTTTCCAGAGGGTGCCTTCTCCTTCGGCCTGGGTCGTCGAAGATCTCCCGACAACAGTACCCGGGCCACCCTCGTCATCTACCCGTCGTCACCGAGCCTTGTCTGGCTGAACACCGACCACGTTGTCTTTTTCACCGAAATTGTCCGTCCGAAGCGTCTTTAAAAAGAAGAAGCGTCTTGATCGATTCCGAAGCTACCGAGGTAGAAGAGGCACGCCGATGGACTTTTCAAAATCCATATTTATACCCTTTTGGGACAGTCTTATCTCCCGCCAAATCATAGTCCTGTCTTTGTATTAATTTTGGCGGGCAGAAATCTCTGCAGGGGCGCTTTGTCTTGTAACGGGAGCCGGTGATAACTTAACTGGCCTTCCTGGCCGATAATGTCTTTTAATGTCTTTTACATTGTCACCGTGACTCGGTTCGCATATTGATCGGTCTGGAGATTTCCCTTGATGGCTGTTAAACGGTTTCTCCTTTGTACATTAAATGGGTATAAGTGTTCATGCATTGTCCGCCCATATCTTGATGGGCCCCATCCTGTACTTAGAATCCATTGAATATGTATGCTGTTTCCCTGAGTTTCGGTATCCCGATACTGGCTTTCGCAGGCTTACTGTCTTCAATCCACAAGCCTGTCTGGCTTGCAGTAACAGAAATCAAATGGTCCAGAAAACTGATCACGCGGCCCGGCGGCCATTTTGTATGCCCTTTTATCAAAGGTTTTTCTGTGCAAGCTCACTTTGGTCAATAAACTGTCTTATTTTATCCTGTTTTCTTGCGTGATTATTGCTGAAAATTTCGAATCTTACAACAGACAGACAACTTCCACTCACTGACCCTACAGACAGACACTTCCAGCTCACTGAACCTTCAGACAGACACATCCCACTCACTGAACCTACAGACAGACACCTCCTACTCACTGACCCTATAGACACCTCCCACTCACTGACCCTACAGACAGACACCTCCCGCTCACTGACGCTGCAGACAGAAACCTCCCAATCACTGAAATTACAGATAGAGTCTTCCCACTCTCTGTCCCTACAGACAGACACCTACTACACACTGACTCTACAGAGAGACACTTCCCACTCACTGCCCCTACAGACAGACTCCTCCCTCTCACTGACCCTACAGAGAGACACTTCCCAGCACCTGACCCTACAGACACCTCCCAGTCACTGACACTACAGACAGAGACCTCCCACTCACTGACCCTAAAGACAGACACCTCCCAATCACTGAACTTACAGACACAAACCTCCCACTCACTGACCATACAGACAGGCACCTCCCACTCACTGACCATACAGACACCTCCAACTCACTGAGCCTACAGAGAGACACCTCCTACTCACTGACCCTATAGACACCTCCCGCTCACTGACCCTACAGAGAGACAACTCCCATCACTGACCCTACAGACAGACACTTCCTGATCACTGACCCTACAGACAGACACCTCCCGCTCACTGACCTTACACTCAGAACCCTCCCGCTCACTGACCCTAAAGACAGACACCTCCCACTCACTGACCCTACAGACAGACACCTCCCGCTCGCTCACCCTACAGACAGACACTTCCAATCACTGACCCTACAGACAGACACATCCCACTCACTGACCCTACAGACACCCCACCTCTCACTGAAGCTACAGTCAGATACCTCCAACTCACTGACCCTTCAGACAGACAACTCCCACTCACCGACCCTACAGACCAACACCTCCCACTACTCTGACCGTACAGAGAGACACCTCCCACTTACTCAACCTATAGACAGACACTTCCAATCACTGACCCTACAGACACCCCACCTCTCACTGAAGCTACAGACAGATACCTCCAACTCACTGACCCTTCAGACAGACACTTCCTGTTCACTGACCCTACAGACCGATGCCTCCCAATCACTGAACCTACAGACAGACACTTCCCGCTCACTGACCCTACAGACACCTGCCACTCACTGAACCTACAGACAGACACCTCCTACTCACCGACCCTATAGACACCTCCCACTCACTGACCCTACAGACAGACACTTCCTGTTCACTGACCCTGCAGACCGATGCCTCCCAATCACTGAACCTACAGACAGACACTTCCCGCTCACTGACCGTACAGACACCTCCAACTCACTGACCCTACAGACAGACACCTCCCACTCACTGACCCTAAAGACAGACACTTCCCAATCACTGAACTTACAGTCAGGCACCTCCCACTCACTGTCCCGACAGACAGACACCTCCCACTCAATTTCCCTAAGGACAGACACCTTCCAATCACTGAACTTACAGACAGACACCTCCCACTCACTGAGCCTAAAGACAGACACCTCCCAATCACTTAACTTAGTCAGACACCTCCAATTCAATGTCCCTACAGACAGATACCTCCCTCTCACTGTCCCTACAGACACCTCCCACTCACTGACCCTACAGACAAAACACCTCCCACTCACTGCCCCTAAAGACAGACTCCTCCCTCTCACTGACCCTACAGGCGGACACTTCCAAATTTCTGACCCTACAGACACCTCCCAATCAGTGACCATACAGACAGACACCTCCCACTCACTGAACCTACATACAGACACCTCACAATCTCTGACACTACAGACAGACACCTCCCACTCACTGACCATACAGACAGACTTGACCCACTCACTGACCCGACAGAGAGACACCTCCCACTCACAGACCCTACAGAGAAAACTCCTCCCACTCACTGAACGTACAGAGAGATACCTCCTGCTCACTGCCCCACAGACAGACTCCTCCCTCTCACTGACCCTACAGACAGACACTTCCCACTCACTGTCCCGACAGAGAGACACTTCCCACTCACTGACTGTACAGACAGACACCTCCCACTCACTGACCATACAGAGTGACAACACCACCTCACTGACCCTACTGACAGGCACATTCGCCTCACTGATCCTACAGACAGACACCTCCCACTCACTGATCCTACAGACAGACACCTCCTACTTACTGACCATACAGGCAGGCGCCTCCCACTCACTGTCTCCACTCACACTTCCCACTCACTGAACCTACGATAGACACCTCCAACTCACTGACCCTTCAGACAGACACCTCCCACTCACCGACCATACAGACAGACACCTCCCATTCACCGACCCTACAGACAGACACCTCCCACTCACTGACCCTACAGACAGACACCTCCCACTCACTGACACTACAGACAAACACCTCCCACTCACTGACCGTACCGACAGACATTTCATGCTCACTGCTCCTACAGACAGATTCCCCCCTCTCACTGACCCTACAGATAGACACTTCCCACCCCCTGACACTACAGACACCTCCCAATCACTGACGCTACAGATTTACACCTCCCACTCACTGACCCTAGACACCTCCCAATCACTGAACTTACAGACAAACACCTCCCACTCAAAGTCCCTATAGACAGAAACCTCCCACTTACAGTCCCTACAGACACCTCCCACTCACTGTCCATACAGACACATCCCACTCACTGACCCTACAGACAGACACCTTCCACTCACTGACCCTACAGACAGACACTTCCCGCTCACTGACCCTACAGACAGACACCTCCCGCTCACTGACCCTACAGACAGACACGTCCCACTCACTGACCTTACAGTCAGATGCCTCTCACTCACTGACCATACAGACAGGCACCTCCCACTCTCGGACCTTACAGAAACCTTCCACTCACTGAACCTACAGACAGAAACCTCCTACTCACTGACCCTATAGACAGCTCCCGCTCAGTGACCCTGCAGACAGGCACCTCCCAATCACTGAACTTACAAATAGAGTCCTCCCACTCACTGTCCCTACAGACAGACAAATCCCACTCACTCTCCCTACAGACATCTCCCACTCACTGACCCTACAGACAGACTCCACCCTCTCAATTACCCTACAGACAGACACCTCCCACTCACTGACCCTACAGACAAGCACCTCCCACTCACTGACCGTACAGACAGACATCTGCTGCTCACTGCCCCTACAGACAGACTCCTCCCTCTCACTGACCCTACAGACAGACGCTTCCCACTCCCTGACCCTACAGACACCTCCCACTCACTGACCCTACAGAAAAACTTTACCCACTCACTGACCCTACAGACAGACACCTCCCACTCACTGACCCTACAGACAGACACCTCCCGCTCGCTCACCCTACAGACAGATACTTCCAATCACTGACCCTACAGACAGACACATCCCACTCACTGACCCTACAGACACCCCACCTCTCACTGAAGCTACAGTCAGATACCTCCAACTCACTGACCCTTCAGACAGACAACTCCCACTCACCGACCCTACAGACCAACACCTCCCACTACCCTGCCCGTACAGAGAGACACCTCCCACTTACTCAACCTATAGACAGACACTTCCAATCACTGACCCAACAGACAGACACATCCCACTCACTGACCCTACAGACACCCCACCTCTCACTGAAGCTACAGACAGATACCTCCAACTCACTGACCCTTCAGGCAGGCACCTCCCACTCACCGACCCTACAGATCAACACCTCCCACTCACTGACCCTACAGACACCTCCCACTCACTGAACCTACAGACAGACACCTCCTACTCACTGACCCTATAGACACCTCCCACTCACTGACCCTACAGACAGACACTTCCTGCTCACTGACCCTGCAGACAGATGCCTCCCAATCACTGAACCTACAGACAGACACTTCCCGCTCACTGACCGTACAGACAGACACCTCCCACTCACTTTCCCTAAAGACAGACACCTTCCAATCACTGAACTTACAGACAGACACCTCCAATTCGATGTCCCTACAGACAGATACCTCCCTCTCACTGTCCCTACAGACACCTGCAACTCACTGACCGGACAGAGAGCTCCCACTCACTGACCCTACAGACAGACACCTCCGACTCACTGACCCTATAGACACCTCCCACTCACTGACCCTAGAGACAGACACCTCCTGCTGACTGACCTTGCAGACAGATGCCTCCCAATCACTGACCCTACAGACAGATACCTCCCACTCACTGACCCTACAGACAAAACACCTCCCACTCACTGCCCCTAAAGACAGACTCCTCCCTCTCACTGACCCTACAGATGGACACTTCCCACTTCCTGACCATACATACACCTCCCAATCACTGACCACACAGACAGACACCTCCCACTCACTGAACCTACATACAGACACCTCACAATCTCTGACACTACAGACAGACACCTCCCACTCACTGACCATACAGACAGACTTGACCCACTCACTGACCCGACAGAGAGACACCTCCCACTCACTGACCCTACAGAGAAAACTCCTCCCACTCACTGAACGTACAGAGAGATACCTCCTGCTCACTGCCCCTACAGACAGACTCCTCCCTCTCACTGACCCTACAGACAGACACTTCCCACTCCCTGACACTACAGGCACCTCCCAGTCACTGACCATACAGACAGACACTTCCCACTCACTGAACCTACATACAGACACCTCACAATCTCTGACACTACAGACAGACACCTCCCTGATGTGCCTCAATAATTCCGAGACTCGATGTTAGCGAAACATAACAAGGCTTTTATTAACTTAGAAAGTAACACATAAGAGAGAGAGGTATCTTCCTTCTGGAGACTGAGGCCAGACTGAGCTAGCTTACAAAAGGGGCCAGGTATGGGCGGAGCCCAACACACACAGCACATTCCAGCACATTCCAATAAACAATACAATGAGGACTGGGGGAAGGGAAATGACACTGAAACCGACCACAGTCACAGGCAGTGATGAATGGAATATTTCATCACATTCACCTCTTCTATAGATTTAGTCTGTTCGGGGGTTTGATAGTCCTCTGCGACCGGCGTGGCTGTTGTGGTGCTGCGGGTGTCGGCTGGGTGTCCCCGGTAGTCTCCTGGGTCTCTGCCGGGGGTGCCGCCAGGGTTGTTGAAGGGGTAGTTGGTGGGGGTGCCGTTGGTCGATGTTCTTCCGGGGGTGATGAAAGAGTAGTGGGTGGGTAAGAGTTGCTGTGATCGTTGTTGCTGCTATTGCCGTGGTTGTTGTCGATGCCGGCTGGGGCGACGTCTTTTATGGACACGGTGTCCTCCCTTCCGTCAGCGTGCCGGACATATGCGTATTGGGGGTTGGCGTGGAGTAGGTGTACTGGCTCCACGAGAGGGTCCATCTTGTGGCCCCTCACATGCCTTCGCACGAGTACCGGACCTGGGGTGGAGAGCCATGACGGCATGGATACGCCTGAGGTGGATTTCCGGGGAAAGACAAACATTCGTTCATGAGGCGTGGCATTAGTGGCCGTACACAATAGCGACCGTATCGAATGGAGCACATCCGAGAGGACTTCCTGCCAGCGGGAGATAGGGAGGCCCTTGGTCCTTAGAGCTAGAGTGACTGCTTTCCATACTGTCCCGTTCTCTCGCTCCACTTGGCCGCTACCCCGGGGGTTGTAGCTGGTGGTACGGCTCGTGGCGATCCCCTTGGGCAGCATGTACTGGCGTAGCTCTTCACTCATGAAGGACGCCCCCCTATCCGTATGGATGTAGCTCGGCATACCGAACAGGCAGAACAGGCTGTTGAGGCATTTAATGACCATGGCGCTGGTCATGTCTGGGCAGGGGAAGGCGAATGGGAACCGGGAGTATTCGTCCACAATGTTCAGGAAGTAAACATTGCGGTCGACGGACGGGAGGGGGCCCTTGAAATCTAAGCTGAGCCGCTCAAAGGGCCGTGTAGCTTTGATTAAGTGGGCTCTATCTGGGCGGTAGAACCGAGGCTTGCACTCAGCGCAAGTGCGGCAGTTCCTGGTCAGAGACCGAACTTCCTCAATCGAGTAGGGTAAGTTACGGGACTTTATGAAGTTGAACAGCCGCGTGACCCCTGGGTGGCAGAGGTCGTTGTGGAGGGTCTGTAGCCGATCTCCGGTGGCGCTGGCACACATCCCTCGTGAGAGGGCATCAGGGGATTCGTTAAGGGCCCCTGGCCGGTAAATGATGTCGTACTCGAAGGTGGAGAGCTCGATCCGCCACCTAAGAATCTTATCATTTTTAATCTTCCCCCTCTGTTTATTATTGAACATAAACGCTACCGACCGCTGGTCGGTAAGTAGGGTGAAGCGTTTGCCGGCTAGGTAGTGGCGCCAGTGGCGCACTGCCTCCACGATGGCTTGGGCCTCCTTTTCCACGGAGGAGTGTCTGATCTCGGGCCCTTGGAGGGTCCTCGAGAAGAAAGCTACGGGCCGCCCCGCCTGGTTGAGGGTGGCCGCCAAGGCGAAGTCAGACGCATCACTTTCCACTTGAAATGGAGTGTTCTCGTCCACTGCCTGTAGCGTGGCCCGCTCAATATCCTGTTTAATGCTTTTGAAGGCGGCGTGGGCCTCAGCAGAGAGCGGAAAAGAGGATGCTTTCAAGAGGGGGCGGGCTTTGTCGGAGTAGTTGGGGAACAATTGGGAATAATAAGAAAATAACCCCAGGCACCTTTTCAGGGCTTTGGGAATGTTGGGCAGGGGCAGCTCCCGTAGGGGGCGCAATCGGTCGGGGTCTGGTCCGATTTCCCCATTCTCCACCACACTGCCTAGTGTGCAGAGGCGCGTGGTGTTGAAAACGCACTTGTCCTCGTTGTAGGTGAGGTTGAGTTTTTGTGCGGTTTCCAGGAACCTCTCGAGGTTCGAGTCGTGATCCTGCTGATTGTGGCCGCAGATGGTGACGTTGTCGAGGTAGGGGAAGGTTGCCTGCAAGTGGTGGTCATCGACCATGCGGTCCATCTCCCTCTGAAAAACCGAGACCCCATTCGTCACCACAAAGGGGACTCTGAGGAATTGGTAGAGGCGTCCGTTCGCCTCGAAGGCGGTGTACGGGCGGTCCTCTGGTCTGATAGGGAGCTGGTGGTACGCTGACTTGAGGTCGATGGTGGAGAACACCCGGTATTGGGCGATTTGGTTCACCATTTCTGATATGCGGGGTAGCGGGTAGGCGTCTAGTTGGGTGTACCTGTTGATCGTTTGACTATAGTCGATCACCATCCGTTTCTTCTCGCTACCCCTTACCACTCCCACTTGGGCACACCACGGGCTGTTGCTGCGTTCAATAATGCGCTCTATCAGGAGCCTGTCTACCTCGGTCGCGATAAACCGCCTGTCCTCCCAGCTGTACCTCCTGCTTTTGGTCGCTATTGGCCGGCAGTTAGGGGTAAGGTTCGTGAATAGCGAAGGCAGCTTTACCTTCAGGGTAGCCAGACCGCACACTGTGAGGGGCGGCTGGGACCCACCGTACTTGAGCGTGATGCTTTGGTGGTTGCACTGGAAATCCAGGCCCAAGATCACGCTCGCACATAGGTTCTTCATGATTAATACTTTAAAGTTATCGTATACAGTTCCGTTAACGCCCAATTGTACCGTGCAGTAACCCAGAATGGTCGATGTCTGGGTTTTATCAGCCATAGAGATGGTACCCTGAGCAGGGACCACCTTTAGGGAGAGTTGCTGTGCCAGTTCAGGGTGGATAAAACTCTCCGTGCTTCCACTGTCAATTAAACATTTAACCCGGCACCCGTTTACCTCGATGTCCACCATTGATTTGGATAGCAGGTGCAGCCTGGTCTGGTCCACTGTGACCGATGCCACTGTAGGGCCCTGATCGATACAAGATGGCGTCCACGCTGTCTGCTCATAAGATGGCGGACCCCACGAGGTCGGGCAAGATGGCGTCCAAGATGGCCGCTCCCACGGCGCACACGCGGCGGTGGCGGGTTTTCCGGCAGTTGGTTTTCCGGCGGGGTTCCCTCTGCACACCTTCCCGAAGTGCCCCTTCTTACCGCACTTAAAGCAGGTGGTGCCTTTCGCCGGGCACAGGTTTCTGGTGTGTTTTGGCTGCCTGCAGAAGTAGCAGTTGGGTCCCTGACGCGTCGCTGCTGTCGTAGGGCTTCTGGGGGGAGAGCGGGGCCCTGCCGGTGTCGGGCTGCCGGGCGGGGAAGATGCCTTCCAAGATGGCGGCACCCTCGGTGCACACGTGGCGGCGTGGACGGCGCGGGCTGAAGAGTAGGCGTTCGAGTTTCTCTGGGCCACATCCAGGGATCGCGCGGTGTCCGCAGCCTGTTTCAGGTCCAACCCCGTTTTTTCCAGCAGTCTTTGCCGGATGTAAGTGGAGCTGAGGCCTGTGATAAAGGCATCGTGAACAAGCTCGTCAGTGTACACTGCGGCTTTTACATCTCGGCACTTGCAGTCTTTGCCAAGCATTTTCAGGGTGCTTAGGAACTCCTCCACCGATTCCCCAGGTCGCTGTGCGCGAGTAGCGAGCAGATGCCTAGCATACACCTCATTCGTAGGCTGCTGGTAATGCGCCTTTAAGATGTCGCAGGCGGCCAGGTACGTATCGGCGTCTTGGATGAGGGGGTAAACCCGGTGGCTTACCCAATTCCGCAGAATTCCGAGTCTCATCCTCGCAGCGTCCGTAGCGTCTTTGACGGCTGCGGAATTGTCCAGGAAGAATTCCATACACTCAAACCAATGTCCGAAGCGTGCTGATGTGTCCGGAGCATGTTGATCCAAATCCAAACGTTCGGGTTTCAGGAGTTGATCCATAGTGTTGAAAAATATGTTAATAAAATTGATGTGCCTCAATAATTCCGAGACTCGATGTTAGCGAAACAAAACAAGGCTTTTATTAACTTAGAAAGTAACACGTAAGAGAGAGAGGTATCTTCCTTCTGGAGACTGAGGCCAGACTGAGCTAGCTTACAAAAGGGGCCAGGTATGGGCAGAGCCCTACACACACAGCACATTCCAGCACATTCCAATAAACAATACAATGCGGACTGGGGGAAGGGAAATGACACTGAAACTGACCACAGTCACAGGCAGTGATGAATGGAATATTTCATCACACTCCCACTCACTGACGATACAGACAGACTTTACCCACTCACTGACCCGACAGAGAGACACTTCCCACTCACTGACCGTACAGACAGACGCCTCCCACTCACTGACCATACAGAGAGACAACACCACCTCACTGACCCTACTGACAGGCACATTCGCCTCACTGATCCTACAGACAGACACCTCCCACTCACTGATCCTACAGACAGACACCTCCTACTTACTGACCATACCGGCAGGCGCCTCCCACTCACTGTCTCTACTCACACTTCCCACTCACTGAACCTACGATAGACACCTCCAACTCACTGACCCTTCAGACAGACACCTCCCACTCACCGACCCTACAGACAGACACCTCCCATTCACCGACCCTACAGACAGACACCTCCCACTCACTGACCCTACAGACAGACACCTCCCACTCACTGACCCTACAGACAGACACCTCCCACTCACTGACCCTACAGACAAACACCTCCCACTCACTGACCGTACCGACAGACACCTCATGCTCACTGCTCCTACAGACAGACTCCCCCCTCTCACTGACCCTACAGACAGACACTTCCCACCCCCTGACCCTACAGACACCTCCCAATCACTGACGCTACAGATTTACACCTCCCACTCACTGACCCTAAAGACAGACACCTCCCAATCACTGAACTTACAGACAAACACCTCCCACTCAAAGTCCCTATAGACAGAAACCTCCCACTTACAGTCCCTACAGACACCTCCCACTCACTGACCATACAGACACATCCCACTCACTGACCCTACAGACAGACACCTTCCACTCACTGACCCTACAGACAGACACTTCCCGCTCACTGACCCTACAGACAGACACCTCCCGCTCACTGACCCTACAGACAGACACGTCCCACTCACTGACCTTACAGTCAGATGCCTCTCACTCACTGACCATACAGACAGGCACCTCCCACTCTCTGACCTTACAGAAACCTCCCACTCACTGCCCCTTCAGACAGACTCCTCCCTCTCACTGACCCTGCAGACAGACACTTCCCACCCCCTGACCCTACAGACACCTCCCAGTCACTGACCCTACAGACAGACACCTCCCACTCACTGACCCTACAGAAAAACTTTACCCACTCACTGACCGTACAGACAGACACCTCCCAATCACTGATGCTACAGATTTACACCTCCCACTCACTGACCCTAAAGACAGACACCTCCCAATCACTGAACTTACAGACAGACACCTCCCACTCACTGACCATACAGACAGGTGTAATGATCAGTAACCTGTCATTCTGGAATGGTACACTAGGTGGTGCTGTATGTATATAAGAGTTGGATAACCACGATGCACCAATCTACCCACAAGGCAGCAGTCAAGATGGAGGCCTCTACAGATACTGTACCTAGTCCGCATGTGCTCAATAATGTGTCTAGCAAAAGCTAGCTGTTCTTCTAAAAATGACTAGTTATTAATGAACATAACATGTTACCAGGATTGGTAAGATCTGCTGAATATTGTGCAACGCGACATGGAGAATTTGAAGCCACCAGAGCGTTTGAAACTCACAGGAAATATCGACTACAATTGGCAGATTTTGAACAACAATTCCAACTCTACATTGCTGCCATCGGGTACGGTACGAAGCCAGGCGCAAGGAAAATAGCGTTGCTGCTCACGGTTGCAGGCCCACAGGCAATAGAGGTATTTAATACATTTGTATTTAATCCAGAGGAGAACAGAGAAAAATTAGAAGATGTGCTAAAGAAATTTGATACACATTGTTCTCCCAAAAAGAATGAGACCTATGAAAGGTACATGTTCTGTTCTCTGACACAGCGGCAAAATGAGACTTTTGATAGCTTTTTGACTGATCTGAAACTGAAAGCACAAACATGTAATTTCTCTGAGCTGAAAGCATCCATGATTCGTGTCCAAATTGTGTTTGGTATTCATGATAAAAAGGTCAGGGAACGTCTGTTGATGGAACTAACATTGGAAAATGCTGTGAAAATATGCCAAGCCAGCAAGCTAGCTCGAAAGCACGCGAAGACTTTCAGTGAAATCAATAAAGATGCGATTGTAGTAAGTGCTGCTGTCGGTGCGGTGTTCTACAAGGGGAAGCAACATGGGGCAGAACAGAAATGAAAAGCAATCGGAGGAAGGAATTTTTAATTGTAAACGCTGTGGTTACAAAAACCAGTTAAAACAATGCCCAGCGTTTGAAAAAATGTGCACAAAGTGTAATGGAAAGAATCACCTTGCCAAACAATGCTTTTCAAAAGTAAAAACAAAGAAAGGGCAACAAGTCCGAGTTAATGTGATTGAGGACACTGATTTAAGTGAGACATTTTTTGTAGGAATGGTGTCATGTGACAATATCAAAAAGGATACAGAAAATGTGCAGCCCTCAGGAATTAACAATGCTGAACATAAAGTTAATGCAGTAAAAGGGGACAAATGGATGATCCCACTGCAGGTAAATGGAGCATTAGTTACATTGAAACTAGACACTGGGGCAAAAGAAAACTTAATCAGTATGAGTGACATTAACAATATGAAAGAAAAGCCCAAAATACAGAAAAAGTCAGTACTACTGAAGGACTATAATGGACAGAAAATAGATAGCTTAGGTGTATGCAGACTTAAAGTGACAGTCAAAGACAAAGTGCATCATCTCATGTTTTCTGTTGTGGGTGAAGGACTTGCTTCACTACTGGGTGACAAAGCTTGTGAGGACTTAGAACTGGTCAAGAGAGTCTACCGTATAAACTGTGCCATAAGCAGACCAGATGACTCGGTGGATTCTGTAGTGAATAATTTCCAGGATGAAGCTGCAAAGATATGACTTTGAACTGATCTACACACCAGGCAAACACATAGGCCTAGAAATTCAGTGCCCTTAGCGCCGATTTTGCGGCGCTAGAGGGCCTAGCGCTGCAATTGGCGCCGGTTCCTAAATTGCCTGGGGCCCTTCCGCGGCGGTAGACCGGTAGCGCTGCGCCGGCACCGATGACGTCATCGGTGTGCGCAGCGTCCCGGTTGCCGTGGTAACCCGGCCCCAAGCCGAAATTCAGTTGCGGCCGCCTCGCCAGTGGCAGCCGCAACTAAGGCTCCGGCAAACAAGTGTTGCCGGAGTCTGCGCCGGCGCTTTAGGGAGGCGCGGCGGCCGGCCGCTTTCCCGCCGGCCGCCTGCCCGCAGCTCCCTCCCCGGACTTCTCCCCCCCCCCCCACCCCCCAACAGATGCAAGCCCGGCACTTGTCCGAGGTGCCGGGCTAATTTTTGAGGAGATTTGCGCGGGCCGCGGCCGGGTGCAGGCAGCTCCTCCTTAACGGAAGGAGGAGGCCTGCACTTCCCGAGCCTGCCGCACCGCAGCAGGCGCCGCAGCGCCAGAATAGCGCCGCAATGCGGCGCGTTGCGCCAGTTTTCAGGCGCTAAAACCCTTCAGTAGCGCCGGCAGCCGTTTGGGCGCGGCGCTACTGAATTTCTGGCGCGCGCAAAGGGAATTAGTGCCGGCGCTAACTTCCGGCGCTAAAGCCCTGGCGCAGCGCAAACTCAATTTCTAGGCCATAGTGTTAGCAGATGCACTATCCCGAGCACCCACAATGAGTCATGTGAGCTCTACTGAGGAAGACGTGGATGTTCATGTGAGTATGATCACTGCTGCGCTGCCCGTGTCAGACACAAAATCAAAGCAAATAGCAGAAGAAACAGTAAAAGATACAGTGTTACAAACAGTAATAGAGAACATTCATCATGGTTGGCCAAAAGGTTCCTGTCCAAAATATTTTCACATAAGGTCAGAATTGAGTGTCGCAAGTGGACTGTTACTAAAACAGAACAGAATAGTCATTCCACAGGCTTTACATCAAGACATGCTCAAAAGGATTCATGAGGGACACCTCGGAATTGAAAAATGCAAAAGGAGAGCAAGAGACACTGTTTATTGGCCTGGCATAAATAAGGACATTGAGAACATGATAGGCAAATGTGAGACATGTCAGAAACAACAAAACAAACAAGCAAAGGAACCAATGATAGTAGCTGACATACCAACAGCACCATGGTAAAAGGTTGGTATGGACCTTTTTCATTTAAATGGTAAAGACTATCTAATAGTGATTGACTACTATTCTAACTATCCTGAGATGGCGCTGCTCTCAAGCACCACAGCAAGCAGTGTCATAATGCATGTGAAATCCATCTTCGCCGCCAGACATGGAATTCCCAGGATTGCCGTTAGCGACAATGGTCCGTGCTTCAACTGTAAGGAGTGGCAACAATTTGCAGCACATTATGACTTTCAACACATCACATCCACTCCTTTGTATGCTCAGTCAAATGGTAAGGCAGAGAAAGGTGTTCAAGTTCTCAAGCAGCTACTGAAGAAAGCGACAGAAAGCAAGTCTGATCCTTATCTCGCCCTGCTGAGCTACCGAGCGTCATCTTCGGACTCTGGTTCTTCACCTGCTGAACTCCTAATGGGTCGCAAGTTGATACCACGCTACCCTGCTATGCAAAAGTAAAGCAGAGTAAGGAACTGAAACAGAGACTTCAACTGTTAAAGCTGAAACAGAAATCATACTATGACAAGTCATCCAAAACTCTGAAACCATTAACAAGGGATGATGTTGTCAGGATTGAAGATCCAGATGCATGGAACAGGAAAGCTACAGTTCTTGAGGAAGTAGGACCAAGGTCATACACTGTTAGAACTAAGGAAGGACAGATTCTCAGAAGGAACCGCCGTCCCCTCCTAAAAACACATCAGACATACCTGTGCTGAGAAGATCCACACGTGAAGTAAAAAAGCCTGATAGACTTAATCTTTGAGTGCAAAGAAAAGTATATTGAAAATGTATTGACTGTTGAAGATGTTTATGTTGTTATGATTGATTGATAGTGATTGATACTGATTTTGTTTAACCTCAAAGAAAGGGGGATGTAATGATCAGTAACCTCTCATTCTGGAATGGTACACTAGGTGGTGCTGTATGTATATAAGAGTGGGCTAACCAGGATGCACAAGGCTACCCACAAGGCAGCAGTCAAGATGGAGGCCTCTACAGATACTGTACCTAGTCCACATGTGCTCAATAAAGTGTCTAGCAAAAGCTAGATGTTCTTAATAAAAACGACTAGTTATTAATGAACATAACAACAGGCACCTCCCACTCACTGACCCTACAGACACCGGCCACTCACTGAACCTACAGACAGACACCTCCCGCTCACAGGCCCTGCAGACAGACACCTCCCGCTCACAAACCCTGCAGACAGACACATCCCACTCACTGACCCAACAGACAGACACCTTCCACTCACTGACCCTAAAGACAGACACTTCCCGCTCACTGACCCCACAGACAGATACCTCCCGCTCACTGACCCTACAGACAGACACCTCCCACTCACTGACCTTACAGTCAGATCCCTCCCGCTCACTGACCCTAAAGAGAGACACCTCCCACTCACTGACCCTACAGACAGACACCTCCCGCTCACTCACTCTACCGACAGACACTTCCAATCACTGACCCTACAGACAGACACATACCACTCACTGACCGTACAGACACCCCACCTCTCACTGAAGCTACAGACAGATACCTCCAACTCACTGACCCTTCAGACAGACAACTCCCACTCACCGACCCTACAGACCAACACTTCCCACTACTCTGACCGTACAGAGAGACACCTCCCACTTACTGACCATACAGACAGGCACCTCCCACTCACTGACCCTACAGGCACCTCCCACTCACTGACCCTACAGACACCTCCCACTCACCGACCCTACAGACAGACACCTCCTACTCACTGACCCTATAGACACTTCCCACTCACTGACCCTACAGACAGGCACCTCCCGCTCACTGACCCTGCAGACAGATGCCTCCCAATCACTGAACCTACAGACAGACACTTCCCACTCACTGACCCTACAGACAGATACCTCCCGCTCACTGACCCTACAGACAGACACCTCCCACTCACTGAACTTAGAGACAGATAACTCCAACTTACTGACCCTACAGACAGACACGACCAAATCACTGAACTGACAGATAGAGTCCTCCCACTCAATGTCCCTACAGACAGACACCTCCCACTCACTGTCCCTCCAGAAACCTCCCACTCACTGACCCTACAGACAGAAACCTCCACTCACTGACCCTATAGACAGACACCTCCCACTCACTGACCTTACAGTCAGATGCCTCCCGCTCACTGACCCTACAGACAGACACCTCCCACTCACTGACCTTACAGTCAGATGCCTCCCGCTCACTCACCCTACAGACAGACACTTCCACTCACTGACCCTACAGACAGACACATCCCACTCACTGACCCTACAGACACCCCATCTCTCACTGAACCTACAGACAGACACCTCCAACTCACTGACCCTGCAGACAGACACCTCCCACTCACCGACCCTACAGACCAACACCTCCCACTCACTGACCGTACAAAGAGACACCTCCCACTCACTCACCCTACTGACAGGCAGCTTCGCCTCACTGACCCTACAGACAGACACCTCCCACTCACTGACCCTACAGGCACCTTCCACTCACTGTACTTACAGAGAGAAACCTCCAACTCACTGACCCTTCAGACCGACGCCTCCCACTCACCGACCCTACATACAGACAACTCCTACTCACTGACCCTACAGACAGACACCTGCCAATCGCTGCACTGCAGACAGACGCCTCCCACTCACTGACCCTACAGAGAGATACCTCCCACTCACTGAATTTACAGACATCTCCCAGTCACTGACCCTACAGACAGGCACTGTCGACTCACTGATCCTACAGACAGATACCTCCAACTCACTGACCTGACAGACAGACACCTCCCACTCTCTGAAACTACAGACAGATACGTCCCACTCACTGACCCTAGAAACAGATACCTCCAACTCACTGACCCTACAGAACCCTCCCACTCACTGACCCTACAGACAGACACATCCTGCTCAATGAACCTACAGACAGACACCTCTCTCTAACTGACCCAACAGACAGACACACCCCACTCACTGAACCTACAGACACCTCCCAATCACTGACCATACAGACAGACACCTCCCACTCACTGACCCTACAGAAATACTTTACCCACACACTGACCCTACAGAGAGACACTTCCCACTCACTGCCCCTACAGACAGACCCCTCCCTCTCACTGATCCTACAGACAGACACTTCCCACCCCCTGACCCTACAGAAAACTCCCAGTCACTGACCCTACAGACAGACACCTCCCACTCACTGACCATACAGACAGGCACCTTCCACTCACTAAACCTACAGACACCTCCCACTCACTGAACCTACAGACAGACACCTCCTACTCACTGACCATATAGACACCTCCCATTCACTGACCAAACAGACAGACATCTCCCGCTCACTGAACCTGCAGACAGACACATCCCACTCACTGACCCTACAGACAGACACCTTCCACTCACTGACCCTACAGACAGACACTTCCCGCTCACTGACCCTACAGACAGATACCTCCCGCTCATTGACCCTACAGGCAGACACCTCCCACTCACTGACCTTACAGTCAGATCCCTCCCGCTCAATGAACCTACAGACAGACACCTCTCTCTAACTGACCCTACAGACAGGCACCTCCCACTCACTGACCCTACAGACACCTCCCACTCACCGACCCTACAGACAGACACCTCCTACTCACTGACCCTATAGACACTTCCCACTCACTGACCCTACAGACAGGCACCTCCCGCTCACTGACCCTGCAGACAGATGCCTCCCAATCACTGAACTTAGAGACAGATAACTCCAACTTACTGACCCTACAGACAGACACGACCCAATCACTGAACTGACAGATAGAGTCCTCCCACTCAATGTCCCTACAGACAGACACCTCCCACTCACTGTCCCTCCAGAAACCTCCCACTCACTGACCCTACAGACAGAAACCTCCACTCACTGACCCTATAGACAGACACCTCCCACTCACTGACCTTACAGTCAGATGCCTCCCGCTCACTGACCCTACAGACAGACACCTCCCACTCACTGACCTTACAGTCAGATGCCTCCCGCTCACTCACCCTACAGACAGACACTTCCACTCACTGACCCTACAGACAGACACATCCCACTCACTGACCCTACAGACACCCCATCTCTCACTGAACCTACAGACAGACACCTCCAACTCACTGACCCTGCAGACAGACACCTCCCACTCACCGACCCTACAGACCAACACCTCCCACTCACTGACCGTACAAAGAGACACCTCCCACTCAATACAATACAATACAATACAAATCGCTTTATTGGCATGATAAGGTACATCTTATGTTGCCAAAGCATCAAAATACATTTATGGTTGAACACATAAACGCGGTTCCATTCATACAGTGTATAAACAGGTATATCCCTGAGTTTATAAATATATTTTCGCCTTGTTTATATATACTCTTGTCTTAGTTTACTGGTTGTCCCTCTGTTCATGGCAAGCTGTAACATAGTGTGCCGCCAGTGTTACACAGCTTCTCTCCTCCCCCAGTAGGAATGGGAGTTTTTGGTTGTCAGTCAGATTTCTGAATTCAGGGCATATTTGTGAGAATTTTTGATAGAAATTCTCTCTGATGCCCTGATATTTTCCACAGGCTGTGAGGAAGTGCATCTCTGTCTCAACTACTCCCTGACTGCAGTGAGAGCATATCCTGTCTTCTCTTGGCAGCCTGGTCTGCCTGTGTCTGCCTTTTTCGATCGCTAGGCTATGTTCGCTAAGTCTGTACCTTGTCAAGGTTCTTCTCAGTTTGTTATCCTTTACCATGGTCAGGTAATCAGCTATGTTGTATTGTCTGTTTAGGGCCAAGTAGCAATTGAGTTTGCTTTGGGTTTTTGTTGTTTCTGCCCAATATGACAGATATTTTTCCTTTTGCTTAGCGACGATTGTGTTGGGTCGAATTCTTTGTGTTACCCTGTCACTGTCACTGTCCCACTCACTCACCCTACTGACAGGCAGCTTCGCCTCACTGACCCTACAGACAGACACCTCCCACTCACTGACCCTACAGGCACCTTCCACTCACTGTACTTACAGAGAGAAACCTCCAACTCACTGACCCTTCAGACCGACGCCTCCCACTCACCGACCCTACATACAAACAACTCCTACTCACTGACCCTACAGACAGACACCTGCCAATCGCTGCACTGCAGACAGACGCCTCCCACTCACTGACCCTACAGAGAGATACCTCCCACTCACTGAATTTACAGACATCTCCCAGTCACTGACCCTACAGACAGGCACTGTCGACTCACTGACCCTACAGACAGATACCTCCAACTCACTGACCTGACAGACAGACACCTCCCACTCTCTGAAACTACAGACAGATACGTCCCACTCACTGACCCTAGAAACAGATACCTCCAACTCACTGACCCTACAGAACCCTCCCACTCACTGACCCTACAGACAGACACATCCTGCTCAATGAACCTACAGACAGACACCTCTCTCTAACTGACCCTACAGACAGACACACCCCACTCACTGAACCTACAGACACCTCCCAATCACTGACCATACAGACAGACACCTCCCACTCACTGACCCTACAGAAATACTTTACCCACACACTGACCCTACAGAGAGACACTTCCCACTCACTGCCCCTACAGACAGACCCCTCCCTCTCACTGATCCTACAGACAGACACTTCCCACCCCCTGACCCTACAGAAAACTCCCAGTCACTGACCCTACAGACAGACACCTCCCACTCACTGACCATACAGACAGGCACCTTCCACTCACTAAACCTACAGACACCTCCCACTCACTGAACCTACAGACAGACACCTCCTACTCACTGACCATATAGACACCTCCCATTCACTGACCAAACAGACAGACATCTCCCGCTCACTGAACCTGCAGACAGACACATCCCACTCACTGACCCTACAGACAGACACCTTCCACTCACTGACCCTACAGACAGACACTTCCCGCTCACTGACCCTACAGACAGATACCTCCCGCTCATTGACCCTACAGGCAGACACCTCCCACTCACTGACCTTACAGTCAGATCCCTCCCGCTCAATGAACCTACAGACAGACACCTCTCTCTAACTGACCCTACAGACAGGCACCCCCCACTCACTGAACCTACAGACACCTCCCAATCACTGACCATACAGACAGACACCTCCCACTCACTGACCCTACAGAAATACTTTACCCACACACTGACCCTACAGAGAGACACTTCCCACTCACTGCCCCTACAGACAGACCCCTCCCTCTCACTGATCCTACAGACAGACACTTCCCACCCCCTGACCCTACAGAAAACTCCCAGTCACTGACCCTACAGACAGACACCTCCCACTCACTGACCATACAGACAGGCACCTTCCACTCACTAAACCTACAGACACCTCCCACTCACTGAACCTACAGACAGACACCTCCTACTCACTGACCATATAGACACCTCCCATTCACTGACCAAACAGACAGACATCTCCCGCTCACTGAACCTGCAGACAGACACATCCCACTCACTGACCCTACAGACAGACACCTTCCACTCACTGACCCTACAGGCAGACACTTCCCGCTCACTGACCCTACAGACAGATACCTCCCGCTCATTGACCCTACAGGCAGACACCTCCCACTCACTGACCTTACAGTCAGATCCCTCCCGCTCACTGACCCTAAAGACAGACACCTCCCGCTCACTGACCCTACAGGCAGACACCTCCCACTCACTGACCTTACAGTCAGATCCCTCCCGCTCACTGACCCTAAAGACAGACACCTCCCACTCACTGACCGTACAGAGCGATACCTCCCATTCACTCACCCTACTGACAGGCAGTTTCGCCTCACTGACCCTACAGACAGACACCTCCCACTCACTGACCCTACAGACACCTCCCACTCACTTACCCCACAGACAGGCACCTCCCACTCACTGACCCTACAGACAGACACCTCCCACTCACTGGCCATACAGACAGGCACCTTCCACTCACTGACCCTACAGACACCTCCCACTCACTGACCCTATAGACACCTCCCACTCACTGATCAAACAGACAGACACCTCTGTTGTATCCGTGTGTTAATGGAGACACGGAATGCAGGAGTTGGTTTAACAGGTATTTACTGAACAAAGTCTGGAGGTGAACTAAATGATACAAGACGCTATACAGGCTTATATACCCGAGTGGTCACTACCGGTATTACAGTACACAGGGGCTCTTTAAGGTACATACTCTACAATTCCTCCCCTTTTAGATAATTAGTACATAACATTTTAAGTAATCATTAATTAACATGTTTACAAGAAAATAATCTACACATTTGCTGCAGTTAATCAATTATAAGTCAGTCTTTCTGGAGGCTTCCTGACTCGGTCCGGATAACGCCTCGGTGGTGCAGTAGTTTTCGGTGGTGTAGTAGATTCTTTTGGCAAGGTCGAATCGGCTTGAATGTCAGTGTCGGGTTCATCTGGTTCCAGTATCACCGGATCGGAGGTAGATACTATGGGTATCTCTGCTTCATCATTAGGCGTATAGAGTTGTGGTGTAGGCTGTCCCTTTTTGGATGATTCTATGATCTGGTCAGCATGGCGCCTTATTATGCTTTCTCCAATGTCCACGGTGTACATCAGCGGTCCTAGTCGTGTTAAAATAGTTCCAGGCTGCCATTTCTCGGTACGGTAGTCCCGGGCCAAAACTTGTTGACCTATCTGGAAGGTTCGAGTTGGCCTTTCATTCATGCCTTGAAATTGCCGGTTCCCTACGTCCCTTCTGATGTTTGGCTTGATCAAATCCAGCCGGCATCTTAGTCTTCTATTGAAAAACATCGTGGCAGGAGTTTGGTTTGTAACCACATGTGTTGCATTCCTGTACGCAATAAGAAGTTATCTACCTTATGTTGTAGATTTATGTCTTCATTACCCATGGCCTTTATGGCCTTCTTGAAGGTCTGGGCAAACCTTTCAGCTAATCCATTGGTGGCGGGATGTTATGGGGCGGACGTGTAGTGCTCAACCCCATTGTTTTTTAAGAACTTCCTGAATTCTTCGGACACAAATTGCGGTCCATTATCAGAACAGATCTGTTCAGGCAGCCCATTCCTGGCAAATCACAGAAATCACAGAAACCCCACAGTGCAGATAGAGGCCATTTCGGCCCATCGAGCCTGCACCGACACATATCCCACCTGATCCCCGTAACCCCATGTATTTAATCCCCCTAACACTAAGGGTCAATTTATCACAGCCAATCAACCTAACCCGCACATCTTTGGACTGTGGGAGGAAACCGGAGCACCCGGAGGAAACCCACGCAAACACGGGGAGAATGTGCAAACTCCACACAGACAGTCACCCGAGGCCGGATTCGAACCCGGGTCCCTGGCGCTGTGAGGCAACAGTGCTAACCACGGTCCTTAATACTGTGATGGTTTTTTCCATGGTGGTGGAGGACATCTTTATTACCTCCGGCCACTTGGAGTGTGCATCAACCGCGATTAAGAACATTGAGTCCATAAATGGACCAGCAAAGTCGATATGTACCCTTTGCCATGGAGATGAGGGCCACTCCCATGGATGTAGAGGGGCTTGTGGTGGGGCGTTTTGGACCTTCTGGCATCCTAGACAGCTCTTGGTCATTTCTTCGATGTCTCCATCGATACCTGGCCACCACACAAATGCTCTGGCTAGGTTCTTCATTTTCACTCCACCCAGATGCCCCTCGTGAAGCTCCTTTAGCACCTTATCCTGGAGTTTGGGTGGAATCACCACTCTGGATCCACACATCAAGGTTCCTCGGCACACTGACAGCTGTTCTCTTCTTTGCGAGAATTCTGGCAACAGTGGTTCGCCATGTGCTGACCATCCCTTCACCGTTAAATCGTAGACTCGTGAGAGAGTCAGGTCATTTCTCGTTTCTTTTTCAATGGTAGAATTTGTTACTGGTAGACATTCCACTATGGTTGAGTGGAACATCTCCACTGGGTCCACTGTAGGTGCCTCTTCTACCGTTGGCAACGGTAGGCGCGATAAGCCGTCAGCATTCCCATGCTGTTTTGATCCTTTGTATTCTATGTCATATTGGTGTGCCCCTAGGAAAAGGGACCACCTCTGTAGCCTTTGCGCTGTCATAATGGGAACGCCCTTTTTAGGGTTGAATATGGAGACGAGGGGTTGATGGTCAGTCAACAAGGTAAATTTTTGTCCATGTAGGTAATGGTTGAATTTCTTCACTCCCCACACCAGGCTGAGTGCTTCCCTGTCGATCTGGGCAGAGTTACGCTCAGCTGAGTTCAATGAGCGTGACGCAAAAGCTATCGGCCGCTCCGAGCCATCAGGGAATCTATGCGATAATACCGCTCCTACGCCGTAAGGGGATGCATCGCACACCAGTCTGATTGGCAGTGATGGGTTGTAATGAGCCAACACTTCCTTGGACGTGATCAAGCCTTTGCATTTATGGAAGGCACGTTTACAGTCTTCGCTCCATTTCCAAATTACTCCCATTTGTAGCAGTGCATTAAGAGGGTGCAGAACAGTTGACAAGTTCGGTAAAAATTTATGATAGTAATTTATCAATCCCAGGAACGACCTTCATTGTGAGACATTTTCAGGTGCTGGGGCTTTTATGGCCGCTTCAATTTTTTCAGGCGACTTATGCAACCCTTCTTCGTTAATTATATGGCCACAATACATAGTGGTTAGCACTGTTGCCTCACAGCGCCAGGGACCCGGGTTCGAATCCGGCCTCGGGCGACTGTCTGTGTGGAGTTTGCACATTCTCCCCGTGTTTGCGTGGGTTTCCTCTGGGTGCTCCGGTTTCCTCCCACAATCCAAAGATGTGCGGGTTAGGTTGATTGGCTATGATAAATTGACCCTTAGTGTTAGGGGGATTAAATACGTGGGGTTACGGGGATAGGGTGGGATATGTGTCGGTGCAGGCTCGATGGGCAGAAATGGCCTCTATCTGCACTGTGGGGTTCCTGTGATTTCCTGTGAACACGATATTTGTTTCTGGAAAAATTCGCACTTGGGGTGATTTGCTCGTAGGCCCCGTTCTCTCAGCCTAGTGAGCACCTGCTCCAAATTGGCAAGGTGCTTGTTGTCGTTTTCTCCTGTTACAAGGATGTCGTCTAGGTAGCATTGAGTCCCCGGAATCCCTTGCAGGACTTGCTCCATAGCTCTTTGCCAGATAGCTGGAGCTGATGCTACTCCGAAAACCAGTCGATTGTACTGGTACAGGCCTTTGTGTGTGTTTATCATGAGATACTTTTTAGAGGCCTCCTCAACCTCCATCTGTAGATATGCCTGTGCCAAGTCAATTTTGGTGAAACGTTTCCCTCCGGATAGTGAGGCGAAAATATCTTCTATCCTCGGAAGAGGATACTGTATCGTGTGAAGGATCGGGTTTACAGTCACCTTGAAGTCCCCACAGATACAAATTTTTCTCTGTTCTTCAGATTTATCATTATTCAACGTTTTCTTCATGACCGGGACGATGGGTGTTGCCCACTCGCTCCAATCAACCTTGGATAACACGCCTGCCTTTTCCAAATTCTCCAGCTCTGCCTCGACTGCTGGACGAATTGCGTATGGCACCGGCCTTGCCTTAAAAAACTTGGGAATTGCCGCATCTTCCACTTTTATTGAGGCGGTGACGCCTTTCAAGGTTCCTAGTTCCTGTTGAAACACTTCTTTGGCATTGGCCAAGATGTCTTTTAATCGTTCAGGTATGACGTCATCAGCATTTTTTTTCTTACTGGTCACCGTCAGTGACTGAATGGAGTGCCAGTCTAAACGTATCTTCCTGATCCATTCACGTCCCAACAGCAGAACGTATAAATACAACTTTTGTATTTCCTTGCCGTTGTATACAACAGGCACCCTTATTTTCCCTCTGGGGTATACTTTCTGCCCCGTATATGTCTTCAAGATAATGGATGTGTCTTTCAAATGTATATGCGGAAATAGCCGCTCGTAATCCCGTCGACTTATGATGGTCAGGGCTGATCCTGTATCTAGCTCCATTTTAACTGGGGACCCCGCTATCATGAGGGTAACCCAAATGGTCTGGTAATCTTCTTTGGCAATTACATTATGTAATTTGAGACAGCTTAGTCTCTTGTTTTCGGAGTCGCTAGCGCTCTTCTGGTCTTCGGAGCTACTGTCCGTCATCATTTGTACCTTTCTGTACTTTTCCTCATTGATTTTTTTCTGTCAGTGGATTTTTTGTTTCCAGATCGGCATACACGTGCAATGTGTCCCATCTTTCCGCATTGCCTGTATGCTTTGCCTTGAACCAGCAATCCCTCTGGTCATGGGTGGATCTGCCGCTGCGATAACATCTCTCAAAACCCCGTGTCATTTCATGGGTGCCGAAGTCCTGTGGCTTTTGCTGTATCTCTGCAGCTCCTCTTGCTGCTGCTTCGTATGATACAGCCACACTGAAAGCCTTGTCCAGTGTCAAATCTTTCTCAGAAAGTAGCCTTTTCTGTGTTCCTTCACTTAGGAGACCGCAGACGAATATGTCTCGTAGAGAATCTGCCAGTCCTGCCCCGAATTGGCAGTGCTTTGACAGCTTTCTTAATTCGGTGAGCTAATCAGCGTTACTTTCATTCTTGTGCTGATTCCTCCTGAAGAATTTGAATCGTTCCGCTATCAGCAGCGGTGTTGGGTTTAAGTGCTCCTGTAGGGTATCAACAATCTCCTTAAAATTCTTGTCCATCGGTTTGGCTGGAGTGATTAAGTTTCATAACAGCCCGTATGTCCTTGCGCCCATCAGATTTAGAAGTACCGATGCCTTTTTATCATCCTCTACTTCATTCGCTGTGCAATATACCTCCACTCTTTCCACATATGTGGTCCAATCCTCTATATTACTATCGAAAGCAGTAATATTGCCAGTCTTAGGCATCCTGAAAATCAAAAATGGTGCCTCCCGCACTTTCCTTTCTTCCCTGCTGAGAAAAAATGGCGCCTCCCGCGCTTTCCCGCCGCTGCCGCTGCTGACAACGCTGTTTTCCACGTTTTTTATTTACACAGATATTTTTAATAGTTGGAGACTCGTTTCCGCCGGACTCTCTGGGACTTTTCCCTCCCTCTGCTTGGTCCGAACGCCGACCTGCTTTGCTGCGCCGGCCATCTCCCGAGTGCTCCACCCTCCGTCTCTGTTTGCCTCCGTCTTCCGACTCGCTGCTCGGCATTGCTGCAGAGCCACCCGATCGAGCCCCAGCCCGCCGCCCAGGAAGGATTAGTGCAGTACCTGCCACCAGCCCGGCTAGCTGGTGAAACCACAGTTTTTTTTCTTTTTTTTTCTTCGACCTTCGTCTGAGGAATCGATCTCCTTGAGGTGCTGCCGAATTGCAGGTAAGTCCGTTTCCAATTCTTCACCACTGTTGTATCCGTGTGTTAATGGAGACACGGAATGCAGGAGTTGGTTTAACAGGTGTTTACTGAACAAAGTCTGCAGGTGAACTAAAAGATACAAGACGCTATACAGGCTTAAATACCTGAGTGGTCACTACCGGTATTACAGTACACAGGGGCTCTTAAAGGTACATACACTACAACCTCCCGCTCACTGACCCTACAGACAGACACCTCCCACTCACTGACCCTACAGACACCTTCCACTCACTTACCCAACAGACAGGCACCTCCCACTCACTGACCATATAGACACCTCCCACTCACTGACCCTACAGACAGACACCTCCCGCTCACTGACCCTGCAGATAGATGCCTCCCAATCACTGAACCTACAGACAGACACTTCCCACTCACTGACCCTACAGACAGAAACCTCCCACTCACTGACCTTACAGTCAGATGCCTCCTGCTCACTGACCCTAAAGACAGACACCTCCCACTCACTGACACTACAGACAGACACCTCTCGCTCACTCACCCTACAGACAGACTCTTCCACTCACTGAACCTACAGACAGACACATCCCACTCACTGACCCTACAGACACCCCACCTCTCACTGAACCTACAGACAGACACCTCCAACTCACTGACCCTGCAGACAGACACCTCCCGCTCATGCACCCTACAGACAGACACCTCCAACTCACTGACCCTTCAGACAGACACCTCCCACTCACTGACCCTACAGACACCTCCCACTCACTGTACCTACAGACAGAAACCTCCAACTCACTGACCCTTCAGACCGACACCTCCCACTCACCGACCCTACATACAGACAACTCCCACTCACTAACCCTACAGACAGACACCTGCCAATCGCTGCCCTACAGACAGACGCCTCTCACTCACTGAACCTACAGACAGAAACCTCCCACTCACTGATCCAACAGAGAGATACCTCCCAATCACATCACTACAGACAGACACATCCCACTCACTGACCCTACAGACAGACACCTCCCACTCACTGAATTTACAGACACCTCCCAGTCACTGACGCTACAGACAGGCACCGTCGACTCACTGACCGTACAGACAGATACCTCCAACTCACAGACACTACAGAACCCTTCCACTCACTGACCCTACAGACAGACACCTCCCGCTCAATGAACCTACAGACAGACACCTCTCTCTAACTGACCCTTTCAGTCACCTCCCATTCAAATTCAAATTCAAATTCAAATCGCTTTATTGGCATGATAAGATACATCTTATGTTGCCAAAGCATCAAAATACATTTATGGTTGAACACATAAACGCAGTTCTATTCATACAGTGTATAAACAGGTATATCCCTGAGTGTATAGATATACATTCACATTGTTTATATATACTCTTTTCTTAGTTTACTGGTTGTCCCTCTGTTCATGGCAAGCTGTAACATAGTGTGCCGCCAGTGTTACACAGCTTCTCTCCTCCCCGAGTAGGAATGGGAGTTTTTGGTTGTCATTCAGGTTTCTGAATTCAGGGCATATTTGTGAGAATTTTTGGTAGAAATTCTCCCTGATGCCCTGATATTTTCCACAGGCTGTGAGGAAGTGCATCTCTGTCTCCAGTACTCCCTGACTGCAGTGAGAGCATATCCTGTCTTCTCTTGGCAGCCTGGTCTGCCTGTGTCTGCCTTTTTCGATCGCTAGGCTATGTTCGCTAAGTCTGTACCTTGTCAAGGTTCTTCTCAGTTTGTTATCCTTTGCCATGGTCAGGTAATCAGCTATGTTGTATTGTCTGTTTAGGGCCAAGTAGCAATTGAGTTTGCTTTGGGTTTTTGTTGTTTCTGCCCAATATGTCAGATATTTTTCCTTTTGCTTAGCGACGAATGTGTTGGGTCGAATTCTTTGTGTTACCCTGTCACTGTCCTGGGGCTGGTTATTGTTAGTATTGTTAGTAGTTACTTCACTGAGTCCCAGGACTAGTTGACTGAGGGTATTCTTCTTTATGGTCAGCTCTTGGCATTTCAGGGCGTCGTAGTGATAGCATTGGGGGTTGCTCATTTGTAGGTGATTCACTGACCCTAAAGGCAGACATCTCCCAATCACTGAACTTACAGACAGACACCTCCCACTCAATGTCCCTACAGACAGAAATCTCCCACACACTGAACCTACAGACAGACACCTCTCTCGAACTGACCCTACAGACAGACACCACCCAAACACTGACCCTAAAGACAGACACTCCCAATCACTGAACTTACAGACAGACACCTCCCACTCAATGTCCCTACAGACAGAAACCTCCCAATCACTGAACCTACAGACAGACACTTCCCACTCATTGACCGTACAGACAGACACCTCCCACTCACTGTCCCTACAGACATCTCCCACTCACTGACCTTACAGACAGACACCACCCTCTCAATGACCCTACAGACAGACACCTCCCTATCTCTGGCCCTACAGATGATACCTCCCACTCACAGAACCTACAGGCACCTCCTTGTCACTGAAGTTACAGACAGACACCTCTCACTCACTGACCCTACAGACAGACACTTCCCACTCCCTGACCCTACAGACATCTCCCAATCACTGACCATACAGAAAGACACCTCCCACTCACTGATCCTACAGACAGACACCTCACAATCACTGACAGTACAGACAGACACCTCCCACTCACTGATCGTATAGACAGACTTTACCCAATCACTGACCCGACAGAGAGACACCTCACACTCACTGACACGACAGACAGACACCTCCCACTCACTGACCCTACAGACAGACACCTCCCACTCACTGACCCTAAAGACAGACACTTGCCAATCACTGAACTTACAGACAGATACCTCCCACTCACTGTCCCTAAAGACAGACACCTCCCACTCAATGTCCCTAAAGACAGACACCTCCCAATCACTGAACTTACAGACAGACACCTCCCAGTCAATGCTCCTACAGACAGACACCTCCCACTCACTGTCCTTACAGACAGGCACCTCCCACTCACTGTCCCTAAAGACTCCTCCCACTCACTGACAATACAGACAGGCATCTCCCACTCACTGACCCTATAGACACCTCCCACTCACTGACCCTAGAGACAGACACCTCCCGCTCACTGACCCTGCAGACAGATGCCTCCCAATCATTGACCCTACAGACAGACACTTTGCACTCACTGACCGTACAGACAGGCATCTCCCACTCACTGACCCTATAGACACCTCCCACTCACTGACCCTAGAGACAGACACCTCCCACTGACTGAACCTGCAGACAGATGCCTCCCAATCACTGACCCCACAGACAGACACCTCCCAATCACTGACCCTGCGGAGAGACACCTCCCACTCACAGAACTTACAGGCACCTCCCAGTCACTGACCCTACAGACAGACACCTCCCACTCACTGACCCTACAGACAAAACACCTCCCACTCACTGACCATACAGACAGACACCTCCTGCTCAATACCCCTACAGACAGACTTCTCCCTCTCACTGACCCTAAAGACAGACACTTCCCAATCACTGACTTACAGTCAGACACCTCCCACTCACTGTCCTGACAGACAGACACCTCCCACTCACTGTCCCTAAAGACAGACAACTCCCAATCACTGAACTTACAGACAGACACCTCCCACTCACTGTCCCTACAGGCAGACACCTCCCAATCACTGACCGTACAGACAGACACCTCCTGCTCAATGCCCCTACAGACAGATTTCTCCCTCTCACTGACCCTTAAGACAGACACTTCCCAATCAATTCAATTCAATTCAATTCACATCACTTTATTGGCATGATAAGATACATCTTATGTTGCCAAAGCATCGAAAAACATTTATGGTTGAACACATAAACGCAGATCTATTCATACAGTGTATAAACAGATATATCCCTGAGTGTATAAATATACATTCGTATAATTTGTATATACTCTTTTCTTAGGTTTACTGGTTGTCCCTCTGTTTATGGCAAGCTGTAACATAGTGTGCCGCTACGGTTACACAGTTTCTCTGTTCCCCTAGTAGGTATGGGAGTTTTTGGTCGTCATTCAAATTTCTGAATTCAGGGCATATTTGTGAGAATTTTTGGTAGAAATTATCCCTGATGCCCTGATATTTTCCACAAGCTGTGAGGAAGTGCATCTCTGTCTCCACCACTCCCTGACTGCAGTGAGAGCATATCCTGTCCTCTCTTGGCAGCCGGGTCTGTCTGTGTCTGCCTTTTTCGATCGCCAGGCTATGTTCACTAAGTCTGTACCTTGTCAAGGTTTTTCTCAGTTTGCTATCCAATCACTGACTTACAGTCAGACATCTCCCACTCACTGTCCCGACAGACAGACACCTCCCACTCACTGTCCCTAAACACAGACACCTCCCAATCACTGAACTTACAGACAGACACCTCCCACACACTGTCCCTACAGACAGACACCTCCCAATCACTGACCCTACAGACAGACACCTCCCACTCACTGACCCTAAAGACACACACTTGCCAATCACTGAACTTACAGACAGACACCTCCCACACACTGTCCCTACAGACAGACACCTCCCAATCACTGACCCTACAGACAGACACCTCCCACTCACTGACCCTAAAGACAGACACTTGCCAATCACTGAACTTACAGACAGACACCTCCCACTCACTGTCCCTACAGACAGAAACCTCCCACTCAATGTCCCTGAAGACAGACACCTCCCAATCACTGAACTTACAGACAGACACCTCCCACTCACTGTCCCTACAGACAGACACCTTCCAATCACTGAACTTACAGACAATTCTGCGAGTGGGAGGTGTCTCTCCGTATGGTCAGAGAGAGGGAGGTGTCTGTCTGTACGGTCATTGAGAGGGTGGTGTCTGTCTGTAGGGTCAGTGAGTGGGAGGTGTCTGTCTGTAGGGTCAGTGATTGGGAGGCATCTGTCTGCAGGTTCAGTCAGCGGGAGGTGTCTGTCTCTAGGGTCAGTGAGTGGGAGGTGTCTATAGGGTCAGTGAGTAGGAGGTGTCTGTCTGTAGGGTCAGTGAGTGGGAGGTGTCTGTATGGTCAGTGAGTGGGAGGTGCCTGTCTGTATGGTCAGTGAGTGGGAGGTGTCTATATGGACAGTGAGTGGGAGGTGTCCTACTGTAGGGACATTGAGTAGGAGGTGTCTGTCTGTAAGTTCAGTGATTGGCAAGTGTCTGTCTTTAGGGTCAGTGAGTGGGAGGTGTCTGTCTGTAGGGTCAGTGAGTGGGAGGTGTCTGTCTGTCGTGTCAGTGAGTGTGAGGTGTCTCTCTGTCGGGTCAGTGATTGGGTAAAGTCTGTCTGTACGATCAGTGAGTGGGAGGTGTCTGTCTGTACTGTCAGTGATTGTGAGGTGTCTGTCTGTAGGATCAGTGAGTGGGAGGTGTCTTTCTGTATGGTCAGTGATTGGGAGATATCTGTAGGGTCAGGGAGTGGGAAGTGTCTGTCTGTAGGGTCAGTGAGTGAGAGGTGTCTGTCTGTAACTTCAGTGACAAGGAGGTGCCTGTAGGTTCTGTGAGTGGGAGGTATCATCTGTAGGGCCAGAGATAGGGAGGTGTCTGTCTGTAGGGTCATTGAGAGGGTGGTGTCTGTCTGTAAGGTCAGTGAGTGGGAGATGTCTGTAGGGACAGTGAGTGGTCGACCCTCTCGACCAGGGGGTCCATTTTATGGGTCCTCACGTGTCTTCTCAGTAGGACCGGCCCTGTGGACGTCAGCCATGGCGGTAGCAATGTCCCCAATGTGGACTTCCTTGGGAAGACAAACATTTTCTCATGAGGGGTGGCGTTAGTGGCAGTGCAGAGCAGTGACCAAATAGAGTGGAGCGCATCGGGGAGCACATCCTGCCAGCGGGAGGTCGGAAGGCCCCTAGACTTTAAGGCTAGCAGGGCGGCCTTCCAAACTGTCGCATTCTCTCTTTCCACCTGTCCATTCCCCCGGGGGTTGTAACTGGTGGTCCTGCTTGTGGCAATACCCCTAGTGAGCAGGTACTGGCAGAGTTCGTCGCTCATAAACGATGAGCCCCGGTCGCTATGGATATAGCTGGGGAAACCGAACAGGGTGAAGAGGTCTTTCAGACATTTAATGACCGTGGCACTGGTCATGTCCGGGCAGGGGATGGCGAACGGGAAACGGGAGTACTCATCAATAATGTTGAGGAAGTACACATTGCGCTCGGAGGAGGGAAGAGGCCCTTTAAAATCAACGCTCAGGCGCTCGAAGGGGCGAGTGGCTTTTATCAGGTGAGCCCTGTCTGGTCTATAAAAGTGCGGTTTGCACTCAGCGCAGACTTGGCAGTTCCTGGTCATGGTCCTGACCTCCTCAATGGAGTAAGGCAGGTTGCGGGCCTTGATGAAGTGGAAGAACCTGGTGACCCCCGGGTGGCAGAGGTCATTGTGGAGGGCCCGCAGTCTATCGATCTGCGTGCTGGCGCAGGTGCCACGCGATAGAGCATCCGGGGGTTCATTGAGCTTCCCGGGCCGGTACAAGATCTCGTAATTGTAGGTGGAAAGTTCGATTCTCCACCTCAAGATCTTGTCGTTTTTGATTTTGCCCCTCTGCTTGTTGTTAAACATAAAAGCAACTGAACACTGGTCAGTGAGCAGGGTAAATCGTTTTCCGGCCAGGTAGTGCCTCCAATGACACACAGCCTCCACAATAGCCTGGGCCTCCTTCTCAACAGCGGAGCGTCTGGTCTCCGGGCCCTGGAGGGTTCGTGAAAAGAAGGCCACGGGTCTCCCCGCCTGATTAAGGGTAGCGGCCAGGGCAAAGTCGGACACGTCGCTTTCCACCTGGAAGGGGATGGATTCGTCCACTGCGTGCATGGTGGCTTTGGCAATGTCTTCCTTGATACGGTGGAAGGCTAAGCGGGCCTCTGCCGTCAAGGGAAAAGAGGTGGACTTGATCAGCGGACGGGCCTTGTCCGCATAGTAGGGGACCCACTGGGCGTAATAGGAGAAAAACCCTAGGCACCTCTTCAGGGCCTTGAGGCAGTGGGGCAGTGGGAGTGCCATAAGGGGACGCATCCGGTCGGGGTCGGGACCGATGACTCCGTGTTCCACAACACAGCCAAGGGTGGCGAGGCAGGTTGTGCGGAATATGCACTTCTCCTTGTTATACGTCAGGTTCAGGAGTTGGGCGGTGCAGAGGAATTTTTCGAGGTTTGCGTCATGGTCCTGCAAGTCATGGCCGCAGATGGTCACATTGTCCAGATATGGGAAAGTGGCCTGCAACGCATTTTGATCGACCATCCGGTCCATCTCCCTTTGGAAGACGGAGACCCCATTGGTGACGCCAAAGGGAACCCTAAGGAAGTGATAGAGGCGGCCGTTTGCCTCAAAGGCAGTATACTGGCGGTCCTCAGGGCGGATAGGGAGCTGGTGGTACGCTAATTTCAGGTCAATGGTCAAGAAGACGCGGTATTGCGCGATCTGGCTGACCATATCAGCTATGCGGGGGAGTGGGTAAGCGCCCAGCAGGGTATAGCGATTTATTGTCTGGCTGTAATCGATGACCAGGCGCTGCTTCTCGCCGGTCTTAACGACCACAACCTGGGCTCGCCAGGGGCTGGTGCTGCCCTCAATAATCCCCTCCTTCAGGAGCCACTCCACTTCGGTTTTAATGAAAACCCTATCCCCGGCACTGTATCGCCTGCTCTTTGTGGCGATGGGCTTACAGTCGGGGGTGAGGTTAGCAAACAGCGGGGGGGGGGGGTGACTCTGAGTGTGGAGAGGTTGCACCTGGTGCGCAGCGGGCAGTTTGGAAGCTGCTGGCTGCGGACTGTGAGTGGGGGGAGGGGTCCACCGTACGCCATCGTAACTCTTTTAAGGTGGCACTGAAAATCTAACCCCAGTAGAACGGCAGCGCAGAGGTGGGGCAGGACCAGAAGTTTAAAATTATTGTACACAGTCCCGTCTACTAAGAGTGTCACCACGCAGTAGCCGCCAATGTCCGCCGACTGGGACTCGGAGGCCATAGAAATCCACTGGTGCGCAGGCAGGACTGGGAGAGAGCAACGCCGCACCGTGTCGGGGTGGATGAAGCTCTCCGTGCTCCCAGAGTCAAAAAGGCAAGTTGTTTTGTGACCATTTACCTCAATGTCCATTGTGGACCGGGCCAGTTGGTGCGGTCTCGCTTGGTCCAGCGTAACGGAGGCCAGCGTAGGGGTCGGTGTGTCGCTGCAGGTATCAGATGAGGCGGTGTTGGGGGCCTGCTGCGTCCTGGCTGGCGTCCAAGATGGCGGTGTCCATGATCCCCATGCGGCTGGAGGCGTCCAAAATGGCTGCTGTTCCGGTGGTTCGCACATGGCTGGGGAGGCCCAAGATGGCGGCCCGCACGGCCCACACGCGGCGCTGCTGGGGTTCGGGGTGGCTTTGGCCCTGCAGACGCTGGCGTAGTGTCCCTTCTTCCCGCAGCCCGAGCAGATCGCATTTTTCGCCGGGCAGCGCGCTCTGGGGTGTTTGGCCTGGCTACAGAAGTAGCATTTCTGGCCTTGGGACACTGCTGCGGTAGTTGGGCCGTTGCTGGGATGTGGCTGGGGTGGCACGGCGCTATGAGATGGTCCTACCGTTTCCCAGGCTGTCGCTCCCCGCGGCGTCCACGGTGCAGAGGAGTAGGCATCCATGCCCCGGTAGGCTGCGTCCAATGATAGTGCGAGTTCAGAGGCCTTGTTGAGGTCGAGGTCACTCTGCTCCAACAGTCGCTGTCGGGTGTAATTGGACCTGTGGCCCGCTACAAAAGCCTCCCGGATAAGTTCCTCTGTGTACACGGCGGCCTTTACATCCTTACAACCACAGGCCCGGCCAAGCACAGACAGTGCCTGAAGGTATTCCTCGGTCATCCCCAGGTTGTGGTTTACGAATCCCCAGGAGGTGCCTGGCGTACACCTCGTTCACTGGGCACGTGTACTGGTCCTTGAGGAGCTTGAGAGCAGCCGTGTACGAGGTCGCGTCCTGGATGACCGAGTACGCTTGGTGGTTCACTTTGGAGGTCAGGACATCCAGTTTGTCCTCATCCAATTTGACCGTTGCAGCGGAGGTGATCAGGAATCTTTCAAAGCACCGAAGCCAGTGAGCAAACTTGGTGGATGCGTCCGCCTCCCGATGGTCTAAGTCCAGGCATGCTGGTGTGAGGATCTTCTCCATTATAAAAAAATCTTGTTAATAAAATTGATGCGCTATTAATTACTCAAAAGACTGAGGTTAAGCGAGTAACTAACAGGCTTTTATTAACAAGAGAATGAAGGTGTGCCTCGAGTGGTCGACCAGTCCAGAATACAGAGGGACTGTGGAGCAGTCACCTTTATACCTGGACTCGTGGGTGGAGTCAGCCGAGGCATGTACAGACATGTACACAGTGGAATACAAACACCCACACAGGCAGGTATAACAGTGGTTTACCACAACCCTACAAAGAGACACCTCACACTCACTGACCCTGCAAACACATCCCACGCACTGACACTACAGACAGATTTAACCCAATCACTGACCCTACAGACAGATGCATCCCAGTCACTGACCCTACAGACAGACACCTCCCACTCACTGACACTCCAGACACATCCCACTCACTGACACTACAGACAGAGACCTCCCACTCACTGACCCTACAGACACCTTACATTCACTGACCCTACAGACAGATACCTCCCACTCACTGACCCTACAGACAGACACCTACCACTCACTGAACTTACAGACAGATACCTCCCGCACACTGAACTTACAGACAGAAATATGCAGCTCAATGACCCTACAGAGAGACACTTCCCACTCACTGACCATAAAGACAGACACCTGCCGCTCACTCATCATACAGACACCTCCCAATCACGGAACATACAGACAGACACCTCCCACTCACTTACCCTACAGACAGACACCTCCCACTCACTGATCCTCCAGACGCATCCCACTCACTGGCACTACAGACAGAGACCTCCCAGTCACTGACACAACAGACAGACACCTCCCAATCACTGACACTGCAGCCACCTCCCACTCACTGACCCTACAGACAGACTGCTCCCGCTCACTGACCCTACAGACAGATACCTCACACTAACTGACCCTACAGAGAGACACTTCCCACTCACTGGCCTTACAGGCAAATACCTCCCGCTCACTGAACCTACAGACAGACACCTCCCACTCACTGACCCTACAGACAGACTTCTCCCACTCACTGACCCTACAGAAACCTCCCACTCACTGACCCTACAGACAGACTTCTCCCACTCACTGACCCTACAGAAACCTCCCACTCACTGACCCTACAGACAGACACTTCCCAATCACTGACCCTACAGACAGATAACTCCCGCTCAATGACCCTACAGACAGAAACCACCCTCTCACTGATCCTACAGACAGACACCTCCCACTCACTGACCATACAAACAGACTTCTCCCACTCACTGACCCTACAGAAACCTCCCACTCACTGAACCTACAGACAGACACTTCCCAACCACTGACCCGACAGACAGACACCTTCCACTCTTTGAACCTACAGACAGATAACTCCCGCTCAATGACCCTACAGACAGGCACCACCCTCTCACTGACCCTACAGACAGACACCTCCCACTCACTGACCCTACAGACAGACTTTAGCCACTCAGTGACACTACAGACAGACACCTCAAACTCACTGACCCTACAGACACCTCCCACTCACTGACCTACAGACAGACACCTCCCACTCACTGACGCCACAGACTCCTCCCACTCACTGACCCTACAGACAGACGCCTCCCACTCACTGACCATATAGACAGACACCTCCCAAAGACTGATCCTACAGACATAAAACTCCCATTCACTGACTCGACAGACACTTCCCTCTCACTGACCCTCCAAACACATCACTCTCACTGACGCTATAGAGAGAGACCTTCCACTCTCTGACTCTACAGACAGACACCTCCAACTCACTGACCCTACAGACACCTCCCACTCACTGACCCTTCAGGCATACAACTCCCACTCACTGACACGACAGACACTTCCCACTCACTGACCCTACAGACAGACACAACCCACTCACTGAGCCTACAGACAGACAGCTCCTACTCACTGACCCTACAGACAGACACCTCCCGCTCGATGACACTACAGACAGACTGCTCCATCTCACTGACCCTACAGACACCTCACACTCACTGACCCTACAGAGAGACACCTCCCACTCACTGACAGTACAGACAGACTTTACCCACTCACTGACCATACAGACACACACCTCGCACTCACTGACCCTACAGACACCTCCCAAGCACTGACCATACAGACACCTCCCACTCACAGTACCTACAGACAGACACCTCACAATCACTGACACTACAGACAGGCACATCCCACTCACTGACCCTACACACACCTCCCACTCACTGAACCTACAACAGACACCTCCAACTCACTGACCCTTCAAACAGACACCTCCCACTCACCGACCCTACAGACAGACAACTCCCACTCACTGACCCTACAGAAAGACACATCCCAATAACTGACCCAACAGACAGACACCTCCTACTCACCGAACCTACAGACAGACACCTCCCACTCACTGATCCTGCAGACAAACAACACCCACTCACTGACATTACAGACTCCTCCCACTCACTGACACTACAGACAGACACCTCCCACTCACTGATCCTACAGACAGACACCTCCCACTCACTGAACTTACACACACCTCCCAGTCACTGACCATAGAGAGAGGCACCATCGACTCACTGAGCCTACAGACAGACACCTCCTACTCACTGACCCTACAGACAGACACCTCCAGCTCGATGAACCTACAGACAGACTGCTCCCTCTCACTGACCCTACAGACAGACACCTCACACTCACTGACCCTACAGACACATACCTCACACTCACTGACCCTGCAGACACATCCCATGCACTGACACTACAGACAGATTTTACCCAATCACTGACCCTACAGACAGATGCATCCCAGTCACTGACCCTACAGACAGACACTTCCCACTCACTGACTGTACAGGCAGAAACCTCCCACTCACTGAAATTACAGACAAACACCTCCCACTCACTGACCCTCCAGACACATCCCATTCACTGACGCTACAGAGAGAGACCTCCCACTCACTGATGTTGTGTATGTACCTTTAAGGGAATAACTGGTCTTAGACTGCAGTACCGGCAGTGAACACCCCTGTATAAAAGGCCCTAGCAGGCTTCTGTAGTTTCAGTTTCAAGCTGCCTCTTGTTCAGTAAAGTACCTGTTAAACTGTTCTCCCGAAGTCCGTGTATTATTGAGGCGCGGACTTTACAGTGACGACGAGTAACTTCGAACTCACCTGCAGTGTGGCATTATCTCACGGGGATCTCGCCTGAAAGGAAGGTCCTGGAAGGTCGTAGTCTGAGCAACGGGCGTCGACCGAGGGCAGCCGCCCGATGAATCCATCGGTGTTTGGAGAATTGCGGGAGAGACTGTGGTTCCAGCGAATCGTGCTGGTAGCAGGTAGCGCGCTGACCCTTCCGGAATGCGGCGGGTTCAAGCTCGATCGAGCGGCTCCACAAATCGCCGGGAAAAGAAAACAAGAGAGAGAGGGTGGAGGGTGGAGCGCACAGATCGGCGCTCGAGAACAGGACAGCGGAGAGAAACTAAACGGGGGGGAAGGAAAGCGAGACGCGCCGAAGCTGCGGGTCGCTGCCATTACCCCGTAGAACGCTAGGAGCAGCGTGGCAGTAAGGGGAAGAAGCAAAAGCGCGGGAGGCGCCATTTTATCCCGTTGGGGAAGAAGCAAAAGCGCGGGAGGCGCCATTTTAAATTGCCCAAGATGCCGAAAAGTGGCAGTATCACTGCTTTCGACAATGAGGTAGAAGACTGGACAACGTATGTGGAAAGAATTGAAGTGTACTGCAAGGCAAATGAGGTGGCTGATGGAAGGAGGGTGTCGGTATTATTAAATCTGATGGGTGCGAGTACGTACGGCCTATTGCGGAATTTAATTACCCCAGCTAAACCAATGGAGAAAAGTTTTGAGGAGATTGTTCATATCTTACAGGAACACCTAAGCCCTACACCACTGCTGATAGCAGAAAGATTCAAGTTCCATAAAAGAAACCAGCACAAAGATGAGAGCAATGCTGACTATCTTACGGAACTACGCAAGTTATCGAAGCACTGCCAGTTCGGAGCAGGACTGGCAGACACCTTACGGGATAAGTTTGTCTGCGGGCTCCAGAGTGAAGGAACCCAGAAACGACTACTTTCAAAAAAGGACCTGACGCTAGAACAGGCTTTCAACGTGGCAGTATCCTACGAAGCAGCAGCACGGGGAGCTGCGGAAATACAACAGAAACCACAAGAATACAGCGCTAACGAAATGGCGTATGGAGCCGAAAAGTGCTATCGCTGCGGCAGAACAACCCATGAGCAGAAGGACTGCTGGTTTAAAGACAAAATATGCAGGCAATGCGGGAAAATGGGACATATAGCAAGAGTCTGCAGGTCGGGAAAGAAGACCAACATGACAAGAACGACTAAGGAACAGTACAGGAAAGTAAAGAAACTGACAGATAGTAGTTCAGAAGATCAGGAGAGTGATAAGGACTCCGGGAGCAGGCGACTAAGTTGTTTAAAGTTACACAACGTGATCACAAAAGAAGATCACCAAACCATTTGGGTCACCCTCATGATAGCAGGGTCCCCAGTGAAGATGGAATTGGACACAGGAACAGCCCTAACTGTCATGAATCGACAAGACTATGAGCGGCTATTTTCACACATACCCTTAAAGGACACGTCCATTGTATTGAAGACATACACGGGGCAAAAGGTCTACCCCAGAGGAAAAATAAGGGTGCCAGTTGAATATAACGGAAAGGAAACACAGAAATTATACATGTATATACTACGAGATGGAGGACCACCATTATTGGGACGTGAATGGATCCGAAGGCTACAATTGGATTGGCATTCCATTCTGGCACTAACTGTGACTGACAAAAAAGATGATGACGTCGCACCTGGACGTCTGTCACAAATTCTATCTGACGCAGAAGAGGTGTTCCAACAAGGACTTGGGACTCTAAAAGGAGTAAAGGCAACCATAAAGATTGAGGATAAGGCAACCCCAAAATTTATCAAGGCCAGACCGGTGCCATACGCGATGCGCCCAGTTGTGGAAGCTGAACTGGAGAGTCTGGAGCGTTCGGGGGTGCTGTCTAAGGTGGACTGGAGCGAGTGTGCCACACCCATCGTTCCTGTAATGAAGAAAGCATTGAGCAGCACGCCTGGGGAGCCAAGGAAGGTTCGCATCTGTGGGGACTTCAAGGTGACTGTGAACCCAGTCCTGCACACAGAACAGTATCCGCTTCCGCGGATAGAAGATATTTTCGTTTCGCTATCTGGAGGGAAACGTTTTACAAAGATTGACCTGGCTCAAGCGTATCTACAAATGGAGGTGGAAGAAGCATCTAGGAAATACCTCACGATAAACACTTACAAAGGCCTTTACCAGTACAATCGACTGGTATTTGTGGTAGCATCGGCCCCGGCTATGTGGCAGAGGGCAATGGAACAAGTCCTGCAAGGGATCCCGGGGACCCAGTGTTATTTGGATGACATCCTGGTTATGGGCGAAAAAGACAATGAACAGGTGCTCACGAGATTGCAGGAATATGGGCTACGAGCCAACCGTCCCAAATGCGAGTTCTTCAGGAGAAAAATCTCGTATTGTGGCCACATGATTGATGAGGAAGGGTTGCATAAGTCGCCGGACAAGATTGAGGCTGTAGTCAAGGCTCCAGCACCAGACAATATGTCGCAACTGAGGTCATTCCTCGGGTTGGTGAACTACTACCATAAGTTCTTGCCGAATTTATCTACAATTCTGCACCCACTGAACACCCTCCTTCAAGCTGGTGTAACATGGAAATGGAGTGATGAGTGTAAGCATGCCTTTCAGGAATGTAAATGCCAAATCACTTCAAAAGAAGTATTGGCCCACTACAACCCAACACTACCGATTCGGTTGGCATGTGATGCGTCACCTTACGGCACTGGAGCGGTGCTGTCACACAAATTCCGTGACGATTCAGAGAGGCCAATAGCCTTTGCATCGCGCTCGCTAACCTCAGCCGATCGTAACTACGCCCAGATTGACAGGGAGGACCTCAGCCTGGTGTGGGGGGTGAAGAAGTTCAATCACTATCTGCACGGGCAGAAATTCACCCTACTGACTGATCATCAACCCCTGGTCTCAATTTTTAACCCAAAGAAGGGCGTTCCGGTGATGACGGCGCAACGGCTGCAAAGATGGTCACTTTTTCTAGGGGCACATAAGTATGACATAGAGTACAAAGGTACGAAACAACATGGAAACGCTGATGGGCTGTCGCGCCTACCGAAATCCGAAATGACCCGACACACTCTCGGGTCTATGATTTGACGGTGAAGGGATGGCCAGCATATGGCGACTCACTGTTGCCAGCATTCTCGCCAAGGAGGGAACAGCTGTCAGTCTGCCGGGGAACCTTGATGTGTGGATCCCGAGTGGTAATTCCACCCAAGTTGAGAGATAGAGTACTCAATGAGCTTCACGAGGGTCATCTGGGAGGGGTAAAAATGAAGAGCCTAGCCAGGGCGTTTGTGTGGTGGCCGGGAATCGATAAAGAAATCGAGGATATGACCAAGAGATGCACAGGATGCCAGAAGGTCCAAAACGCTCCACCACAGGCCCCGCTACATTCATGGGAGTGGCCCTCATCTCCATGGCAATGGGTACACATCGATTTTGCTAGTCCATTTATGGACTCAATGTTTTTAATTGCTGTGGATGCCCATTCGAAATGGCCAGAGGTCATTAAAATGTCCTCCACCACCACGGAGAAAGCTATTGCAGTCCTAAGAACCATCTTCGCCAGGAATGGGTTGCCAGGACAGATCTGTTCCGACAATGGCCCACAGTTTGTGTCTGAGGATTTCCAGAGGTTCCTGAAGAATAATGGGGTGAAACATTACACATCTGCCCCATATCATCCAGCCACAAATGGATTGGCTGAGAGGTTTGTTCAGATCTTTAAAAAGGCCATAAAGGCAATGTATAATGACGACATACCACTGCAACACAAGGTGGATAACTTACTGTTTGCTTACCGGAATGCAACACATGCAGTAACCAACCAAACTCCAGCCGTACTGTTTTTTAACCGGAGACTAAGATGTCGCTTGGATTTGCTCAAACCAAACATAAGACGAGATGTTGAGGATAAGCAGTTCCAGTACATAAATGAGAAGCCAACCAGGAGCTTCAAGATAGGGCAACCAGTCTTGGCCAGCGACTACCGAACAGAAAAATGGCAGCCAGGCATGATATGCACACAGCAGGGACCACTAATGTACACAGTGGACGTTGGAGAGAGCATCGTGAGACACCATGCTGACCAGATTCTACAGTCACAGGAACAAGCCAAACCTGTACCACAAGCATGTGCACCTGGTAATGAGCCCGAAGTACAGATTGCGTCTACCTCAGAAGCAGGGGTATTGGAAGCTGACGAACCAACCAATGACAATGAGCCAGAATTAACTCCACCGCCAGAACAGGATACTCGAGAAAGGCGCTATCCAGTCCGGATCAGGAAGCCTCCTCAAAGACTGAACTTATAAATGACTATTTCAGTTGATGTATATATTACTGAGAAAATTGTAATTGTAATTGTAATTAGTTATTATTTAGTTGTTAAATGAATGTTATGTACTGTTTATCTAAAAGGGGAGGAATTGTTGTGTATGTACCTTTAAGGGAATAACTGATCTTAGACTGCAGTACCGGCAGTGACCACCCCTGTATAAAAGGCCCTAGCAGGCTTCTGTAGTTTCAGTTTCAAGCTGCCTCTTGTTCAGTAAAGTACCTGTTAAACTGTTCTCCCGAAGTCCGTGTATTATTGAGGCGCGGACTTTACAACTGACCCTACAGACAGATACCGCCCACTCACTGAACCTACAGACAGACTGCTCCCTCTCACTGAACCTACAGACAGACACCTCCCACTCACTGAACCTACAGACAGACACTTCCCACTCATTGACCCTCCAGACAGACACTTCCCACTCACTGACCCTCCAGACACATCCCACTCACTGACAATACAGACAGAGACCTCCCACTCACTGACCCTACAGACAGACACCTCCCACTCACTGACCCTGCAGCCACCTTCCACTCACTTACCCTACAGACAGATATCTCCAACTCACTGACCCTACAGACAGACACCTCTCACTCTCCGAAACTAGAGACAGACACCTCCCACTCACTGACCCTACAGAAAGACACCTCCCAATCACTGACCCTACAGGCAGACACCTCCCACTCTCCGAAACTAGAGACAGACACCTCCCACTCACTGACCATACAGACAGACATCTCCTACTAACTGACCCTGCACACAGACACCTCCTACTCACTGAAGCTACAGACACTTCCCACTCACTGACCGTACAGGCAGAAACCTCCCACTCACTGAAATTACAGACAAACACCTCCCACTCAATGACCCTCCAGACACATCCCACTCACTGACGCTACAGAGAGAGACCTCCCACTCACTGACCCTGCAGACAGATACCACCCACTCACTGACCCTACAGACAGATTGCTCCCTCTCACTGACCCTACGGACAGACACCTCCCACTCACTGAACCTGCAGACAGACACTTCCCACTCACTGACCCTCCAGAAAGACACTTCCCACTCACTGACCCTCCAGAAACATCCCACTCTCCGAAACTGGAGACAGACACCTCCCACTCACTGACCCTACAGAAAGACACCTCCCAATCACTGAACCTACAGAAAGACAGCTCCCACTCACTGACCCTACAGACACCTCCCATTCACTGACCCTACAGACAGACACCTCCCGCTCACTGACCCTACAGACAGACACCTCCTGCTCGATGACCCTACAGACAGACTGTTCCCTCCCACTGACCCTACAGACAGACACCTCCCACTCACTGACCCTATAGACAGACACCTCAAACTCACTGACCCCACAGACAGACTCCTCCCGCTCACTGACCGTACAGATGGTCTTTAACCACTCACTGACCATACAGACAGACACCTCCCACTCACTGACCCTACAGACACTGCCCACGCACTGACCCTAGAGACAGATATTACCCAATCACTGACCCTACAGACAGACACATTCCACTGACTGACACTACAGACATACAACTCCCACTCACTGAGCTGACAGGCAGACACCTCTGTGATGAAATAACTCTGTGTTCTGACATTTGTACTTGTTCTTGTAATGTCTGGAATGTTCCACCGGGGGGAACCAATAATGCTCCTCCCAGGCCCCGCCCCTCTTCTGGTATGTTCTACCAACGGCTCGGTCGATGATGAACTCTGTTAACTCTGCCATGATTCTTACTTAATAAAAGTCTTCAGTCTTAACCTTTAACTTCACGGATTCGGGCAGTTATTTGGCACATCAATTTTATTAAGTAACAACTTTTGGAAGATGGATCGATTTTTGAAACCAGAGCGTCTGGATATCGATCCGCATTCGGCAGACGCGTCGAAGAAATTTACGCATTGGCTGCGATGTTTTGAACATTTCATCGCATCGTTTGATTCGACGGTTAACAAGTTGGGTCTTCTAACCAACTTGGTAAGTCATCAAACTTACTCTATAATTGAAGATATTACTACATATGAAGAGGCCCTCGCAGCTCTTAAAGCCCAGTACCTTAAGTCAGTTAACGAAGTATACGCCAGGTATCTCCTGTCTACTCACAGGCAATTACCCGAGGAATCTCTGGACGATTTCCTGCAGGACCTTAAGGCTTTGGCTAAGGGTTGCAACTACAAGGCTGTCTCTGCCATAGTGTATCAGGAAGAAGCCATCCGCGATTCTTTCATATCTGGCCTCCGATCTAATTATATTAGACAGAGACTCCGCGAGAACGACTCGTTAATTTTAAAAACGGTCGTCACTGCTGCTCGATCGTTAGATGTGGCCCAGAAGAATTCAGAAGTGTATGCATCAGCCCATGCATCTCTCTCAGCCTCGTGTGTTCCGAGTATGGAGGCATCCATAACACCAATGGAGCCCCCACTTAATCCTATTGTTGCGGCTGTGCCCCATGGGTCTAAGTATTATTTTTGTGGCCAATCTAAACACCCCAGGCAAAGTTGCCCAGTCAGAGAGGCTACCTGTTTTAAATGTAAGAAACGGGGACATTTTAGTGAAGTGTATAAGGGTAATCCTGTACCCGAGGTCTTCTCTGCTGCCGCCTATCGTTTTACTCTAGCCTCGGCTACGGTTGACCAGACCATACCGTGTTCCTTGTCAAAATCTATGATGGACATCAAGATTAATGGTCGTCCTACTGGGTGTTTGATAGACTGTGGCAGTACTGAAAGTTTTATACACCCCAACCTTGTTAACTCCTGTTCATTGAAGGTGTATCCTACTCGAAGTGAAATTGTGATGGCGTCCAAATCTCTTACTTCGGAGGTAACTGGATATTGTAAAGTCACATTGACCGTTAAGGATACGGAGTATAAGGATTTTAAACTCCTCATATTACCTCAGTTGTGTGTGAACTTAATATTAGGCTTGGACTTCCAGTGTCAGCATGAGAGCATTACCTTTAAGTATGGTGGAGCTCAGCCTCCACTCACAGTCTGCGGCCTTTCTACTTTAAACGTAAGCCCGCCTTCTTTGTTTGCGAACCTTGCTCCTAATTGTAGACCTATAGCGACTAAGAGTCGACGGTATAGTTCAGAAGATAAAACATTTATAAAAGAGGAAGTGGAAAGGCTTCAACGGGAGGGAATCATCGAACACAGTGGTAGCCCGTGGCGTGCCCAGGTGGTGGTGGTTAAAACTAATGAGAAGAAAAGACTTGTGGTCGATTATAGCCAGACTATAAACTTGTATACCCAATTAGACGCCTATCCTTTGCCTCGTATTTCTGAGATGGTGAACCAGATAGCTCAGTACCGCGTGTTCTCCACCATTGATTTAAAGTCTGCCTACCATCAACTCCCCATCAAAATAGAAGACCGACCTTATACGGCCTTTGAAGCTAATGGGCGCCTGTACCAATTCCTTCGGGTGCCCTTTGGAGTGACGAATGGGGTATCCGTCTTCCAACGGGAGATGGATCGTATGGTGGATGAATAAGCGTTGGAAGCAACATTCCCGTACCTGGACAATGTTACCATCTGTGGGCGTGACCAACGGGAGCATGATCAAAATCTCGCGAAGTTCCGAGAGACTGCAAAGAGGTTAAACCTGACCTACAACGAAAACAAGTGTACCTTCAATACTACACGTTTGTGTATTCTTGGTTGCGTTGTGGAGAATGGGGTAATCGGGCCAGATCCTGAAAGATTACGCCCGCTTAAGGAATTACCTTTACCTCACACTGTAAAAGCTTTAAGAAGGTGTCTGGGATTCTTCTCGTACTATGTCCAGTGGGTGGCTAGCTACTCAGATAAAGTCCGACCTCTTATTAAGTCGACGTCTTTTCCGCTATCGGCGGAAGCTCAGGAGGCTTTCCTTAATATCAAACGGGACATTGAGAAGGCAGTGGTATGTGCCGTGGATGAGAAGATCCCTTTTCAAGTGGAAAGTGATGCATCTGATTTTGCGTTGGCAGGAACTCTTAACCAAGCTGGTAGACCAGTAGCTTTCTTCTCTCGTACATTGCGAGGACCAGAAGTTCGACATTCTTCAGTGGAAAAGGAGGCACAGGCAATTATCGAAGCAGTCAGGTATTGGAGACATTATCTCGCTGGCCAACGTTTTACGCTCATTACTGACCAGCGATCCGTGGCCTTTATGTTCAACACTAAGCAGAGAGGCAAGATCAAAAATGATAAGATTTTAAGATGGCGAATAAAACTGTCAACATATGACTATGATATTCAGTACAGGCCTGGAGTATTTAATGAGCCATCGGATGCTTTGTCACGAGGAGTATGTGCTAGTCTAGGTACAGATAAGCTTCAAAGTCTCCATGACGCACTCTGCCACCCTGGGGTTACCAGAATGAACCACTTCATTAAGTCCCACAATCTACCCTACTCTATTGAGGAGGTCCGGACAATGACCAGAACCTGTCATGTTTGTGCTGAATGCAAACCCCGCTTCTATAAGCCGTCCGAGCCAGCTCATCTTATTAAAGCAACTCGACCATTTGAGCGTTTGAGTCTCGAATTTAAAGGTCCCCTTCCATCGAGCGACCGTAATGTCTATTTTCTTAATATTATAGACGAGTACTCTCGGTTCCCTTTTGTTATCCCCTGTCCGGATGTGACTAGTGCTGTTGTAATTAAATGCCTCTGCCAACTGTTTTCCTTGTTCGGCATGCCTAACTATATACATAGTGATAGGGGTTCTTCCTTTATGAGCGAAGAATTACGACAGTTTTTGCTATCGAAGGGGATTGCAACGAGTAGAACTATCAGCTATAACCCTCGTGGTAATGGGCAGGTCGAGAAAGAAAATGCGACAGTGTGGAAGGCTATCGTAATGTCTCTGAAATCACGAGGCCTGCTGACCTCTCGCTGGCAGGATGTCCTGCCAGACGTGCTGCATTCAATAAGGTCTCTTTTGTGTACAGCGACGAATGCCACCCCTCATGAAAGGATGTTTAGTTTTCCAAGAAAAGCTACTAATGGAGTATCGTTACCCACATGGTTGACGACCACGGGCCCTGTGTTGTTGCGCAGACATGTGAGTGGCCACAAGACTGATCCACTGGTGGAGGAAGTACAACTCCTCCATGCTAATCCCCAGTATGCGTATATTCAGTATTCGGATGGGCGAGAGGATACGGTCTCTATTAAAGATCTTGCACCTGCTGGAGCTCGAAAAGAGTTCGACTCTGAGAGTAGAGTTTTCAATCGTGGTATTGGACCTTCAGAGACACGAACCCTCAGTGTGGAAAATACTGATGATTCTGGGAATTCGAATGAACCGGAGTTAGTACTCCGGGAGGAGCCTCAGCAAGAGTTACGTCGTTCCCAGAGGATTATCAGACCTCCTGACAGACTGAATCTATAGCAGGGGGTGAATGTGATGAAATAACTCTGTGTTCTGATATTTGTACTTCTACTTGTAATGTCTGGAATGTTCCACCGGGGGAACCACTAATGCTCCTCCCTGGCCCCGCCCCTCTTCTGGTATGTTCTACCAAGGGCTCGGTCGATGATGAACTCTGTTAACTCTGCCATGATTCTTACTTAATAAAAGCCTTCAGTCTTAAACTTTAACTTCACGGATTCAGGCAGTTATTTGGCACATCAACCTCCCACTCACTGACCCTACAGACACTTCCCACGCACTGACCCTACAGACAGAAACCTCCCACTCACTGACCCTACAGACAGACACCACCTGCTCGCTGAACCTACAGACAGATTCCTCCCTCTCACGGACCCTACAGACAGACACTTCCCACTCACTGACCCTACAGACACCTCACAATCACTGACCATACAGACAGTCACCTCCCACTCACTGACCCTACAGACAGACACCTCACACTCAATGACCCTACAGACAGACACCTCCCGCTCAATGACCCTACAGTCAGACACCACCCTCTCACTGACCCTACAGACAGACACCTCCCAATCACTGACCATACAGACACCTTCCACTCACTGACCATGCAGACAGAAACCTTCCAACCACTGACGCTACAGACATACAGTTCCCATTCACTGACCCGACAGACACTTCCCACTCACTGACCCTACAGCTAGACACCTCCCACTCACTGAACCTACAGACAGACACCTCCATGTCACTGACCCTACAGACACCTCCCACTCAATGACCCTACAGACAGATCCCTCCAACTCACTGGCCATACAGACAGACACCTCCCAATCACTGAAACTACAGACAGACACCTCCCACTCTCTGACCCTACAGGCAGAATCCTACCACTCATCGACCCTACAGAAACCTCCCATTCACTGACCCGACAAACAGACACCTCCCACTCACTGACACTACAGATAGACACCTCCCACTCACTGACCCTACAGACAGACACATGCCACTCACTAACCCTACAGACAGACTCCTTCCGCTCACTGACCCTACAGACAGACACCTCCCACTCACTGACCCTACAGACAGACGCCTCCCTCTCACTGACCCAACAGACAGACACCTCCCACTCACTGACGCAACAGACAGACACCTCCCACTCACTGACCTTACAGACAGACACCTCCCATGCACTGACCCTACAGAAAGACACCAACCGCTCACTGAACCTACAGACAGACTCCTCCCACTCACTGACACTACAGACAGACACTTCCCATTCACTGACCCTATAGAAACCTCCCACTCACTGACCCTACAGACAGAAACCTCCCAAACACTGACCTTACAGACAGATTACTCCCGCTCACTGACCTTAAGACAGACAAACACCTCCCACGCTCGGACCCTACAGCCATAAACCTCCCGCACACTGACCCTGCAGACAGACACCTCCCACTCACTGACACTACAGACAGACACCTCCCACTCACTGACCATACAGACAGACACCTCCCACTCACTGACACTACAGACAGACGCATCCAGCTCACTGACCCTACAGACAGACACATCCCTCTCACTGACCTTACAGACAGACACCTTACAATCACTGACCCTACAGAAACCTCCCACTCACTGACCCTACTGACAAGCACCTCCCATTCACTGATCCTACAGACACCTCCCAATCACTGAACATACAGACAGACACCACCCACTCACTGACCCTACAGACAGACACCTCCCACTCACAGAAACTACAGACTGATAGCTCCCGCTCACTGACCCTACAGACAGGCACCTCCCACTCACTGACGCTGCAGACAGACACCTCCCACTCACTGACCTTACAGACAGATGCCTTCCGCTCACTGACCCTACAGACAGACACCTCCCACTCACTGACCCTATAGACAGACACCTCCCACTCACTGACCCTACAGACAGTCCCCTCCCGATCACTGCCCCTACAGGCAGACACCTCCCACTCACTGACCCTACAGACAGACACCTCCCACTCACTGACCTTACAGACAGATACCACCCGCTCACTGACCTTAAGACAGAGAGACACCTCCCATGCACTGACCCTACAGACAGACACATCCCGCACACTTACCCTGCAGACAGACACCTCCCAGTCACTGACACTACAGACAGACACCTCCCATTCACTTACCATACAGACAACTCCCATTCACTTACCATACAGACAGACACCTCCCACTCACTGACCCTACAGACAGACGCTCCAGCTCACTCACCCTTCAGACAGACACATCCCACTCACTGACCTTACAGACAGACTCCTCACAAACTCTGACCCTACAGAAACCTTCCACTCATTGACCCTGCAGACAGACACCTCCCACTCAATGACCCTACAGACAGACACCTCCCGCTCAATGACCCTACAGACAGACACCTCCCGCTCAATGACCCTACAGACAGACACCTCCCGCTCAATGACCCTACAGACAAACACCACCCACTCCCTGACCCTACAGACAGACACCTCCCTCTCACTAACCACACAGACTCCTCCCATTCATTGACCATACAGACAGACACCTCCCACTCACTGACCCTACAGACAGAAACCTCACACTCACTGAACCTACAGACAGACACCTCACATTCACTGACCGTACAGACAGACTTTACCCACTCCCTGACATTACAGACAGACAACTCACACTCAATGACACTACAGACACTTCCCACTCACTGAGCATAAAGACAGCCACCACATGCTCGCAGACCCTAAAGACAGACTCCACCCCCTCACTGACTCTACAGACAGACACTTCCCATTCACTGACCCTACAGACACCTCCCAATCACTGACCATACAGACAGACACCTCCTGTAAGGGGTTTTCTCTCTCCGAGGTCGCAGAGGTTTCTCTCGCCAGAGGCCTCTCTCTCTCTTTTGCACAGCAAAACCTTGAGTGGTTCAACCCACTCACCCCTTAGGTTCTAGACACTGGTCTTAGGTGCAGGAACTACAATGCAGAGAATACTCTTATAGACCAAGTTTAATGAAATGAAATGAAATTTCATTGCATAAGGAAAAACAAATCAAATGCAAGCACATAAGAGGGTACATGGGAGGGAAAAACAAATCATAACAATATAGTACTAGCTAAAATAGATACAGGCATACCATACTTTACAAAAGTCATCATGAAATAGGGAAACACACGGAACATCGAGGGACAACAACTCATGTTAATTATACCCAAAATGCCCATTCCCTTAAACCTATCTAGATCCGATTATGAAGGGCCAGAAACATGCTCACCAATCCAGCTAGGAATTGTAAGGTTCTGAAACAGGTCTGCATTTTGATCCTTTCAGGCGTCCTGTCTCCTCGTGGTCAGCGCTGCGGGTTGCGAGCTGTGAGCTGCGACACGCCTTCTCTTCCTCGATGTGAAGGTCACGGACAGGCTGGATCTCAGCGGGCCTGGGCGTCGATATTAGGGAAGGTCAGCTGTTTGACCACTTTCAAGAGGTCTCTTCTAGCCAGTTACCATTTTCACATAGGTTTCCTCTATAGGGCTGCTACCCTCTTGTCTCATCAACGGCCCGGGGTTGGTCGACGACCTCCCGATGGTTACCCCGGGGTGGGACGCAGGCTCGAATTGCCTTCTTGATGGCTGCTTCGTCTTCTTCAATCCTTCCGAGCTGGTGATCGTTTCTTCCTTAAAACGCTTAATCGCTGATCTCTCTCATCGCTGCTGATGGCTACCCTGAGTTCCCCAAATATACTCCTCAAGAGAAGCCTTTATCTCCTGCCAAATCAAGGTTAGTCTTTGTTTAACTTTTGGCGGGCTTGTTGCACAGCGGGGTAGTTATTATATTTAAACTGCATTCGGGATGGCCGGTGATGGCCATCTCTGGTCTGGAATGACCCTACATTGTTGTGAATGTCTTCTTAATGTCTTTAATGGGTCTTTGATGCTCCCCTTATGAATAAGAAACTGTTTCCCTTTGCCTGGGTAAACATTTAGATGGCCTTTATCTTCAGGCCGATCTGACTAGATCTGCATCCAATCTTTATGTATGTGTTAATGTCTGGCTTCGTTTTCTCAGAAACGGCTTCCGGAACTTACTGTGGGTTGAATCCACAAAGTCTGTCTGGGGACTGCAGGAACCATTTTAAAGTGTCCCAATAAGTCGGTCACGGGGTCTGGCGGCCATTTTATATGCCCCTTTTACTGGGCTTCTTTTAAAACAGTCTTTTGACATCAAGGCCTCTCCTGCCAAAGGACCCTTATTGTACAATATTAATTTTGCGGATCTTAGACTCCCACTCGCTGACCCTACAGACAGACACCTCACACTCAATGGCCCTACAGACAGATACCTCCCAATCAATGACCCTATAGACAGACACCAACCTCTCACTGACCCAACAGACAGACACCTCCCACTTACTGACCATACAGACACCTCCCACTCACTGCCCAGATAGACACCTTCCACACACTGACCCTACACACAGACACCTCCCACTCTCTGACCCTACAGCCAGACACCTCCAACTCATTGACCCTAAAGACAGACACGTCCCGCTCACTAACCCTACAGACAGACACCTCCCACTCACTGACCCTACAGACAGACACCTCACACTCATTGACCCTACAGACAGACATCTCCCACTCACTGAACCTACATACAGACACGTCCACTCACTGACCCTCCAGACACATCCCACTCACTGACGGTAGAGACAGATTCCTGCCACTCACTGACCCTACAGACAGACACCTCCCACTCTCTGATCCTACAGACACCTCCAACTCACTGACACTACAAACAGATACCTCCAACTCAGTGACCCTACAGACAGACACCTCCCATTCACTGACCCTACAGACAGACAACTACCACTCACTGACCCTACAGACAGACACCTTCCAATCAGTGACCCTACAGACACCTCCCATTCATTGACACTAGAGAAAGACACCTCCCACTCACAGACACTACAGACAGATACCTCCCACTCACTGACCCTACAGACAGACACCTCCCACTCACTGACCCTGCAAACAGACACCTCCCACTCACTGACCTTACAGGCAGATGCCGCCCGCTCACTGACCCTACAGGCAGACACCTCCCGCTCACTGACACTACAAACAGACTCCTCCCACTCACTGACACTAGAGAAAGACACCTCCCACTCAATGACCCTACAGACACTTCCCAATCACTGACCAGACAGACAGACATCTTCCACTCACTGACCCTACAGACAGACGCCTCCTGCTCACTGACACTACAGACAGACAACTCCCAATCACTGACTCTACAGACAGGCACCTCCTGCTAACTGACCCTACAGAGAGACACCTCCCACTAACTGACCCCAGTGACACCTCCCAATCACTGACCATACAGACAAACACCTCTCACTCACAGAGCCTACAGACAGATACCTCCCACTCACTGATCCTACAGAAAGACACCTCCCAATCACTGAACCTACAGAAAGACAGCTCCCACTCACTGACCCTACAGACACCTCCCATTCACTGACCCTACAGACAGACACCCCCCCTCACTGACCCTACAGACAGACACCTCCTGCTCAATGACCCTACAGACAGACTGCTCCCTCTCACTGACACTACAGACAGACACCTCGCACTCACTGACCCTATAGACAGACACCTCAAACTCACTGTCCCTACAGACAGACTCCTCCTGCTCACTGACCGTACAGACGGTCTTTAACCACTCACTGACCCTACAGACAGACACCTCCCACTCACTGACCCTACAGACAGACAGCACCTGCTCGCTGACACTACAGACAGATTCCTCCTCCTCACTGACCCGACAGACAGACACTTCCCACTCACTGACACTACAGACAGACACCTCACACTCAATGACCCTACAGACACACACCTCCCGCTCAATGACCCTACAGTCAGACACCACCCTCTCACTGACCCTACAGACAGACACCTCCCAATCACTGACCATACAGACACCTTCCACTCATTGACCATATAGACAGACACCTTCCAACCACTGACCCTACAGGCATACAGCTCCCATTCACTGACCCGACAGACACGTCCCACTCACTCAGCCTACAGCTAGACAGCTCCCACTCACTGAACCTACAGACAGACACCTCCATGTCACTGACCCTACAGACACCTCCCACTCACTGACCCTACAGACAGATACCACCAACTCACTGGCCATACAGACAACACGTCCCAATCACTGAAACTGCAGACAGACACCTCCCACTCTCTGACCCTACAGGCAGACTCCTACCACTCACTGACCCTGCAGAAACCTCCCATTCACTGACCCTACAAACAGACACCTCCCACTCACTGACACTACAGAGAGACACCTCCCACTCACTGAACCTACAGACAGAAACCTCCCACTCACAGACCCTACAGACAGACGCCTCCCGCTCACTGACCCTACAGACAGACACCTCCCACTCACTGACCTTACAGACAAATACCTCCCACTCACTGACGCTACAGTCAGACACCTCCCATGCACTGACCCTGCAGTAAGAACCAACCGCTCGCTGAACCTACAGACAGACTCCTCCCACTAACTGACCCTATAGACAGACACCTCCCAAACACTGACCTTACAGAGAGATTACTCCCGCTCACTGACCTTAAGACAGACAAACACCTCCCACGCTCTGACCCTACAGACATAAACCTCCCGCACACTGACCCTGCAGACAGACACCTCCCACTCACTGACACTACAGACAGACACCTCCCACTCACTGACCATACAGACAGACAGCTCCCACTCACTGACCGTACAGACACTTCCCACGCACAGACCTACAGACAGATATTACCCAATCACTGACCCTACAGACAGATGCATTCCAATGACTGACACTACAGACATGCACCTCCCACTCACTGACCCTACAGACACTTCCCACGCACTGACCCTACAGACAGACACCTCCCACTAACTGACCCTACAGACAGAAACCACCTGCTCGCTGACCCTATAGACAGATTCCTCCCTCTCACTGAACCTACAGACAGACACTTCCCACTCACTGACCCTACAGACACCTCACAATTATTGACCATACAGACAGACACCTCCCACTCACTGACCCTACAGTCAGACACCACCCTCTCACTGACCCTACAGACAGACACCTCCCAATCACTGACCATAAAGACAACTTCCACTCACTGACCATACAGACAGACACCTTCCAACCACTGACCCTACAGACATACAGCTCCCATTCACTGACCCGACAGACACTTCCCACTCACTGACCCTATAGCTAGACACCTCCCACTCACTGACCCTACAGACAGATACCTCCAACTCACTGGCCATACAGACAGACACCTCGCAATCACTGAAACTACAGACAGACACCTCCCACTCTCTGACACTACAGGCAGACTCCTGCCACTCACTGACCCTACAGAAACCTCCCATTCACTGACCCTACAAACAGACACCTCCCACTCACTGACACTACAGACAGACACCTCCCACTCACTGACCCTACAGACAGACACCTGCCACTCACTGACCCTACAGACAGACTCCTCCCGCTCACTGACCCTACAGACAGACACCTCCCACTCACTGACCCTACAGACAGACGCCTCCCGCTCACTGACCCTACAGACAGACACCTCCCATTCACTGACCCTACAGACAGACACCTCCCACTCACTGACCCTACAGTCAGACACCTCCTGCTCGATGACCCTACAGACAGACTGCTCCCTCTCACTGATCCTACAGACAGACACCTCCCACTCACTGACCCTATAGACAGACACCTCAAACTCACGGACCCTACAGACAGACCCCTCCCGCTCACTGACCAAACAGACAGTCTTTAACCACTCACAGACCCTACAGACAGACACCTCCCACGCACTGACCCTACAGACAGATATTACACAATCACTGACCCTACAGACAGACACATTCCACTGTATGACACTACAGACATACAACTCCCACTCACTGAACCGACAGGCAGACACCTCCCACTCACTGACCCGACAGACACGTCCCACGCACTAACCCTACAGATAGACACCTCCCACTCACTAACCCTACAGACAGACACCACCTGCTCGCTGACCCTACAGACAGATTCCTCCCTCTCCCTGACCCTACAGACAGACACTTCCCACTCACTGACCCTACAGACACATCACAATCATTGACCATACAGACAGACACCTCCCACTCACTGACCCTACAGACAGACACCTCACTCTCAATGACCCTACAGACAGACACCTCCCGCTCAATGAACCTACAGTCAGACACCACCACCTGACTGACTTACAGACAGACACCTCCCAATCACTGACCATACAGACACTTCCCACGCACTGACCCTACAGACAGATATTACACAATCACTGACACTACAGACAGACGCATTCCACTGAATGACACTACAGACACACAACTCCCACTCACTGAACTGACAGGCAGACACCTCCCACTCACTGACCCTACAGACACTTCCCACGCTCTAACCCTACAGACAGACACCTCCCACTCATTGACCCTACAGACAGACACCACCTGCTCGCTGACCCTACAGACAGATTCCTCCCTCTGACTGACCCTACAGACAGACACTTCCCACTCACTGACCCTACAGACACCTCACAATCACGGACCATACAGACAGACAACTCCCACTCACTGACCCTACAGACAGACACCTCACACTCAATGACCCTACAGACAGACACCTCCTGCTCAATGAACCTACAGTCAGACACCACCCTCTCACTGACCCTACAGACAGACACCTCCCAATCACTGACCATAGAGACACCTTCCACTCACTGACCATACAGACAAACACCTTCCAATCACTGACCCTACAGACATACAGCTCCCATTCACTGACCCGACAGACACTTCGCACTCACTGAACCTACAGACAGACACCTCCATGTCACTGACCCTACAGACACCTCCCACTCACTGACCCTACAGACAGATACCTCCAACTCACTGGCCATACAGACAGACACCTCCCAATCACTGAAACTACAGACAGACACCTCCCACTCTCTGACCCTACAGGCAGACTCCTACCACTCACTGACCCTACAGAAACCTCCCATTCACTGACCCTACAAACAGACACCTCCCACTCACTGACACTACAGACAGACACCTCCCATTCACTTACCATACAGACAACTCCCATTCACTTACCATACAGACAGACACCTCCCACTCACTGACCCTACAGACAGACGCTCCAGCTCACTCACCCTTCAGACAGACACATCCCACTCACTGACCTTACAGACAGACTCCTCACAAACTCTGACCCTACAGAAACCTTCCACTCATTGACCCTGCAGACAGACACCTCCCACTCAATGACCCTACAGACAGACACCTCCCGCTCAATGACCCTACAGACAGACACCTCCCGCTCAATGACCCTACAGACAGACACCTCCCGCTCAATGACCCTACAGACAAACACCACCCACTCCCTGACCCTACAGACAGACACCTCCCTCTCACTAACCACACAGACTCCTCCCATTCATTGACCATACAGACAGACACCTCCCACTCACTGACCCTACAGACAGAAACCTCACACTCACTGAACCTACAGACAGACACCTCACATTCACTGACCGTACAGACAGACTTTACCCACTCCCTGACATTACAGACAGACAACTCACACTCAATGACACTACAGACACTTCCCACTCACTGAGCATAAAGACAGCCACCACATGCTCGCAGACCCTAAAGACAGACTCCACCCCCTCACTGACTCTACAGACAGACACTTCCCATTCACTGACCCTACAGACACCTCCCAATCACTGACCATACAGACAGACACCTCCTGTAAGGGGTTTTCTCTCTCCGAGGTCGCAGAGGTTTCTCTCGCCAGAGGCCTCTCTCTCTCTTTTGCACAGCAAAACCTTGAGTGGTTCAACCCACTCACCCCTTAGGTTCTAGACACTGGTCTTAGGTGCAGGAACTACAATGCAGAGAATACTCTTATAGACCAAGTTTAATGAAATGAAATGAAATTTCATTGCATAAGGAAAAACAAATCAAATGCAAGCACATAAGAGGGTACATGGGAGGGAAAAACAAATCATAACAATATAGTACTAGCTAAAATAGATACAGGCATACCATACTTTACAAAAGTCATCATGAAATAGGGAAACACACGGAACATCGAGGGACAACAACTCATGTTAATTATACCCAAAATGCCCATTCCCTTAAACCTATCTAGATCCGATTATGAAGGGCCAGAAACATGCTCACCAATCCAGCTAGGAATTGTAAGGTTCTGAAACAGGTCTGCATTTTGATCCTTTCAGGCGTCCTGTCTCCTCGTGGTCAGCGCTGCGGGTTGCGAGCTGTGAGCTGCGACACGCCTTCTCTTCCTCGATGTGAAGGTCACGGACAGGCTGGATCTCAGCGGGCCTGGGCGTCGATATTAGGGAAGGTCAGCTGTTTGACCACTTTCAAGAGGTCTCTTCTAGCCAGTTACCATTTTCACATAGGTTTCCTCTATAGGGCTGCTACCCTCTTGTCTCATCAACGGCCCGGGGTTGGTCGACGACCTCCCGATGGTTACCCCGGGGTGGGACGCAGGCTCGAATTGCCTTCTTGATGGCTGCTTCGTCTTCTTCAATCCTTCCGAGCTGGTGATCGTTTCTTCCTTAAAACGCTTAATCGCTGATCTCTCTCATCGCTGCTGATGGCTACCCCGGGTTCCCCAAATATACTCCTCAAGAGAAGCCTTTATCTCCCGCCAAATCAAGGTTAGTCTTTGTTTAACTTTTGGCGGGCTTGTTGCACAGCGGGGTAGTTATTATATTTAAACTGCATTCGGGATGGCCGGTGATGGCCATCTCTGGTCTGGAATGACCCTACATTGTTGTGAATGTCTTCTTAATGTCTTTAATGGGTCTTTGATGCTCCCCTTATGAATAAGAAACTGTTTCCCTTTGCCTGGGTAAACATTTAGATGGCCTTTATCTTCAGGCCGATCTGACTAGATCTGCATCCAATCTTTATGTATGTGTTAATGTCTGGCTTCGTTTTCTCAGAAACGGCTTCCGGAACTTACTGTGGGTTGAATCCACAAAGTCTGTCTGGGGACTGCAGGAACCATTTTAAAGTGTCCCAATAAGTCGGTCACGGGGTCTGGCGGCCATTTTATATGCCCCTTTTACTGGGCTTCTTTTAAAACAGTCTTTTGACATCAAGGCCTCTCCTGCCAAAGGACCCTTATTGTACAATATTAATTTTGCGGATCTTAGACTCCCACTCGCTGACCCTACAGACAGACACCTCACACTCAATGGCCCTACAGACAGATACCTCCCAATCAATGACCCTATAGACAGACACCAACCTCTCACTGACCCAACAGACAGACACCTCCCACTTACTGACCATACAGACACCTCCCACTCACTGCCCAGATAGACACCTTCCACACACTGACCCTACACACAGACACCTCCCACTCTCTGACCCTACAGCCAGACACCTCCAACTCATTGACCCTAAAGACAGACACGTCCCGCTCACTAACCCTACAGACAGACACCTCCCACTCACTGACCCTACAGACAGACACCTCACACTCATTGACCCTACAGACAGACATCTCCCACTCACTGAACCTACATACAGACACGTCCACTCACTGACCCTCCAGACACATCCCACTCACTGACGGTAGAGACAGATTCCTGCCACTCACTGACCCTACAGACAGACACCTCCCACTCTCTGATCCTACAGACACCTCCAACTCACTGACACTACAAACAGATACCTCCAACTCAGTGACCCTACAGACAGACACCTCCCATTCACTGACCCTACAGACAGACAACTACCACTCACTGACCCTACAGACAGACACCTTCCAATCAGTGACCCTACAGACACCTCCCATTCATTGACACTAGAGAAAGACACCTCCCACTCACAGACACTACAGACAGATACCTCCCACTCACTGACCCTACAGACAGACACCTCCCACTCACTGACCCTGCAAACAGACACCTCCCACTCACTGACCTTACAGGCAGATGCCGCCCGCTCACTGACCCTACAGGCAGACACCTCCCGCTCACTGACACTACAAACAGACTCCTCCCACTCACTGACACTAGAGAAAGACACCTCCCACTCAATGACCCTACAGACACTTCCCAATCACTGACACTACAGACAGACACCTCCCACTCACTGACCCTACAGACAGACGCCTCCTGCTCACTGACACTACAGACAGACAACTCCCAATCACTGACTCTACAGACAGGCACCTCCTGCTCACTGACCCTACAGAGAGACACCTCCCACTAACTGACCCCAGTGACACCTCCCAATCACTGACCATACAGACAAACACCTCTCACTCACAGAGCCTACAGACAGATACCTCCCACTCACTGATCCTACAGAAAGACACCTCCCAATCACTGAACCTACAGAAAGACAGCTCCCACTCACTGACCCTACAGACACCTCCCATTCACTGACCCTACAGACAGACACCCCCCCTCACTGACCCTACAGACAGACACCTCCTGCTCAATGACCCTACAGACAGACTGCTCCCTCTCACTGACACTACAGACAGACACCTCGCACTCACTGACACTATAGACAGACACCTCAAACTCACTGTCCCTACAGACAGACTCCTCCCGCTCACTGACCGTACAGACGGTCTTTAACCACTCACTGACCCTACAGACAGACACCTCCCACTCACTGACCCTACAGACAGACAGCACCTGCTCGCTGACACTACAGACAGATTCCTCCTCCTCACTGACCCGACAGACAGACACTTCCCACTCACTGACACTACAGACAGACACCTCACACTCAATGACCCTACAGACACACACCTCCCGCTCAATGACCCTACAGTCAGACACCACCCTCTCACTGACCCTACAGACAGACACCTCCCAATCACTGACCATACAGACACCTTCCACTCATTGACCATATAGACAGACACCTTCCAACCACTGACCCTACAGGCATACAGCTCCCATTCACTGACCCGACAGACACGTCCCACTCACTCAGCCTACAGCTAGACAGCTCCCACTCACTGAACCTACAGACAGACACCTCCATGTCACTGACCCTACAGACACCTCCCACTCACTGACCCTACAGACAGATACCACCAACTCACTGGCCATACAGACAACACGTCCCAATCACTGAAACTGCAGACAGACACCTCCCACTCTCTGACCCTACAGGCAGACTCCTACCACTCACTGACCCTGCAGAAACCTCCCATTCACTGACCCTACAAACAGACACCTCCCACTCACTGACACTACAGAGAGACACCTCCCACTCACTGAACCTACAGACAGAAACCTCCCACTCACAGACCCTACAGACAGACGCCTCCCGCTCACTGACCCTACAGACAGACACCTCCCACTCACTGACCTTACAGACAAATACCTCCCACTCACTGACGCTACAGTCAGACACCTCCCATGCACTGACCCTGCAGTAAGAACCAACCGCTCGCTGAACCTACAGACAGACTCCTCCCACTAACTGACCCTATAGACAGACACCTCCCAAACACTGACCTTACAGAGAGATTACTCCCGCTCACTGACCTTAAGACAGACAAACACCTCCCACGCTCTGACCCTACAGACATAAACCTCCCGCACACTGACCCTGCAGACAGACACCTCCCACTCACTGACACTACAGACAGACACCTCCCACTCACTGACCATACAGACAGACAGCTCCCACTCACTGACCGTACAGACACTTCCCACGCACAGACCTACAGACAGATATTACCCAATCACTGACCCTACAGACAGATGCATTCCAATGACTGACACTACAGACATGCACCTCCCACTCACTGACCCTACAGACACTTCCCACGCACTGACCCTACAGACAGACACCTCCCACTAACTGACCCTACAGACAGAAACCACCTGCTCGCTGACCCTATAGACAGATTCCTCCCTCTCACTGAACCTACAGACAGACACTTCCCACTCACTGACCCTACAGACACCTCACAATTATTGACCATACAGACAGACACCTCCCACTCACTGACCCTACAGTCAGACACCACCCTCTCACTTACCCTACAGACAGACACCTCCCAATCACTGACCATAAAGACAACTTCCACTCACTGACCATACAGACAGACACCTTCCAACCACTGACCCTACAGACATACAGCTCCCATTCACTGACCCGACAGACACTTCCCACTCACTGACCCTATAGCTAGACACCTCCCACTCACTGACCCTACAGACAGATACCTCCAACTCACTGGCCATACAGACAGACACCTCGCAATCACTGAAACTACAGACAGACACCTCCCACTCTCTGACACTACAGGCAGACTCCTGCCACTCACTGACCCTACAGAAACCTCCCATTCACTGACCCTACAAACAGACACCTCCCACTCACTGACACTACAGACAGACACCTCCCACTCACTGACCCTACAGACAGACACCTGCCACTCACTGACCCTACAGACAGACTCCTCCCGCTCACTGACCCTACAGACAGACACCTCCCACTCACTGACCCTACAGACAGACGCCTCCCGCTCACTGACCCTACAGACAGACACCTCCCATTCACTGACCCTACAGACAGACACCTCCCACTCACTGACCCTACAGTCAGACACCTCCTGCTCGATGACCCTACAGACAGACTGCTCCCTCTCACTGATCCTACAGACAGACACCTCCCACTCACTGACCCTATAGACAGACACCTCAAACTCACGGACCCTACAGACAGACCCCTCCCGCTCACTGACCAAACAGACAGTCTTTAACCACTCACAGACCCTACAGACAGACACCTCCCACGCACTGACCCTACAGACAGATATTACACAATCACTGACCCTACAGACAGACACATTCCACTGTATGACACTACAGACATACAACTCCCACTCACTGAACCGACAGGCAGACACCTCCCACTCACTGACCCGACAGACACGTCCCACGCACTAACCCTACAGATAGACACCTCCCACTCACTAACCCTACAGACAGACACCACCTGCTCGCTGACCCTACAGACAGATTCCTCCCTCTCCCTGACCCTACAGACAGACACTTCCCACTCACTGACCCTACAGACACATCACAATCATTGACCATACAGACAGACACCTCCCACTCACTGACCCTACAGACAGACACCTCACTCTCAATGACCCTACAGACAGACACCTCCCGCTCAATGAACCTACAGTCAGACACCACCACCTGACTGACTTACAGACAGACACCTCCCAATCACTGACCATACAGACACTTCCCACGCACTGACCCTACAGACAGATATTACACAATCACTGACACTACAGACAGACGCATTCCACTGAATGACACTACAGACATACAACTCCCACTCACTGAACTGACAGGCAGACACCTCCCACTCACTGACCCTACAGACACTTCCCACGCTCTAACCCTACAGACAGACACCTCCCACTCATTGACCCTACAGACAGACACCACCTGCTCGCTGACCCTACAGACAGATTCCTCCCTCTGACTGACCCTACAGACAGACAATTCCCACTCACTGACCCTACAGACACCTCACAATCACGGACCATACAGACAGACAACTCCCACTCACTAACCCTACAGACAGACACCTCACACTCAATGACCCTACAGACAGACACCTCCTGCTCAATGAACCTACAGTCAGACACCACCCTCTCACTGACCCTACAGACAGACACCTCCCAATCACTGACCATAGAGACACCTTCCACTCACTGACCATACAGACAAACACCTTCCAATCACTGACCCTACAGACATACAGCTCCCATTCACTGACCCGACAGACACTTCGCACTCACTGAACCTACAGACAGACACCTCCATGTCACTGACCCTACAGACACCTCCCACTCACTGACCCTACAGACAGATACCTCCAACTCACTGGCCATACAGACAGACACCTCCCAATCACTGAAACTACAGACAGACACCTCCCACTCTCTGACCCTACAGGCAGACTCCTACCACTCACTGACCCTACAGAAACCTCCCATTCACTGACCCTACAAACAGACACCTCCCACTCACTGACACTACAGACAGACACCTCCCACTCACTGACCCTACAGACAGGCACCTGCCACTCACTAACCCTACAGACAGACTGCTCCCGCTCACTGACCCTACAGACAGACACCTCCCACTCACTGACGCTACAGACAGACGCCTCCCGCTCACTGACCCTACAGACAGACACCTCCCACTCACTGACCCTACAGACAGGCACCTCCCACTCATTCACCTTACAGACAGATACCTCCCATGCACTGACCCTATAGAAACCTCCCACTCACTGACCCTACAGACAGACACCTCCCAAACACTGACCTTACAGACAGATTACTCACGCTCACTGACCTTAAGACAGACAAACACCTCCCACACTCTGACCCTACAGACATAAACCTCCCACACACTGACCCTGCAGACAGGCACCTCCCACTCACTGACACTACAGACAGACACCTCCCAATCACTGACCATACAGACAGACACCTCCCACTCACTGACCCTACAGACAGACACCTCCAGCTCACTGACCCTACAGACACCTCCCATTCACTGACCATACAGAGACACACCTCCCACTCACTGACCCTACAGACAGACACCTCCCACTCACAGAAACTACAGACTGATAGATCCCGCTCACTGACCCTATAGACAGGCACCTCCCACTCACTGACATTGCAGACAGACACCTCCCACTCACTGACCCTACAGACAGACACCTCCCACTCACTGACCCTACAGCCAGACACCTCCAACTCACTGAGCCTAAATACAGACCCCTCTTGATCAATGACCCTACAGGCAGACACCTCCCACTCACTGACCCTACAGACAGACACCTCCCACTCACTGACCTTACAGACAGATACCACCCGCTCACTGACCTTAAGACAGGCAGACACCTCCCATGCACCGACCCTACAGACAGACACATCCCGCACACTTACGCTGCAGACAGACACCTCCCAGTCACTGACACTACAGACAGACACCTCCCATTCACTGACCATACAGACACCTCCCACTCACTGACCATACAGACAGACACCTCCCACTCACTGACCCTACAGTCAGACGCCTCCAGCTCACTCACCCTACAGACAGACACATCCCACTCACTGACCATGCAGACAGACTCCTCACAGTCACTGACCCTACAGAAACCTTCCACTCATTGACCCTACTGACAGACACCTCCCACTCAATGACCCTACAGACAGACACCTCCCACTCACTGACCCTACAGACAGACAGCTCCCTCTCACTAACCACTCAGACTCCTCCCATTCATTGACCATACAGACAGACACCTCCCACTCACTGACCCTACAGACAGACAAATCACATTCACTGACCGTACAGACAGACTTTTCCCACTCTCTGACACTACAGACAGACAACTCACACTCAATGACCCTACAGACACTTCCCACGCACTGACCCTACAGACAGGCACCTCCCACTCACTGACCATACAGACAGACACCTCCCACTCACTGAGCATAAAGACAGCCATCACCCGCTCGCTGACCCTAAAGACAGACTCCACCCCCTCACTGACACTACAGACAGACACTTCCCATTCACTGACCCTACAGACACCTCCCAATCACTGACCATACAGACAGACACCTCCTGTAAGTGGTTTTCTCTCTCCGAGGTCGCAGAGGTTTCTCTCGCCAGAGGCCTCTCTCTCTCTTTTGCACAGTAAAACCTTGAGTGGTTCGACCAACTTACCCCTTAGGTTCTAGACACTGGTCTTAGGTGCAGGAACTACAATGCAGAGAATACTCTTATAGACCAAGTTTAATGAAACGAAATGAAATTTTATTGCATAAGGAAAAACAAATCAAATGCAAGCACATAAGAAGGTACATGGGAGGGAAAAACAAATCATAACAATATAGTACTAGCTAAAATAGATACAGGCATACCATACTTTACAAAAGTCATCATGAAATGGGGAAACACACGGAACATCGAGGGACAACAACTCATGTTAATTATACCCAAAATGCCCATCCCCTTAAACCTATCTAGATCCGATTATGAAGGGCCAGAAACATGCTCACCAATCCAGCTAGGAATTGTAAGGTTTTGAAACAGGTCTGCATTTTGATCCTTTCAGGCATCCTGTCTCCTCGTGGTCAGCGCTGCGGGTTGCGAGCTGCGAGCTGCGACACGCCTTCTCTTCCTCGATGTGAAGTTCATGGACAGGCTGGATCTCAGCGGGCCTGGGCGTCGATATTAGGGAAGGTCAGCTGTTTGACCACTTTCAAGAGGTCTCTTCTAGCCAGTTACCATTTTCACATAGGTTTCCTCTATAGGGCTGCTGCCCTCTTGTCTCGTCAACGGCCCGGGGTTGGTCGACGATCTCCCGATGGTTACCCTGGGGCGGGACGCAGGCTCGAATTGCCTTCTTGATGGCTGCTTCGTCTTCTTCAATCCTTCTGAGCTGGTGATCGTTTCTTCTTTAAAACGCTTAATCGCTGATCTCTCTCATCGCTGCTGATGGCTACCCTGAGTTCCCCAAATATACTTCTCAGGAGAAGCCTTTATCTCCTGCCAAATCAAGGTTAGTCTTTGTTTAACTTTTGGCGGGCTTGTTGCACAGCGGGGTAGTTATTATATTTAAACTGCTTTCGGGATGGCCGGTGATGGCCATCTCTGGTCTGGAATGACCCTACATTGTTGTGAATGTCTTCTTAATGTCTTTAATGGGTCTTTGATGCTCCCCTTATGAATAAGAAACTGTTTCCCTTTGCCTGGGTAAACATTTAGATGGCCTTTATCTACAGGCCGATCTGACTAGATCTGCATCCAATCTTTATGTATGTGTTAATGTCTGGTTTCGTTTTCTCAGAAACGGCTTCCGGAACTTACTGTGGGTTGAGTCCACAAAGTCTGTCTGGGGACTGCAGGAACCATTTTAAAGTGTCCCAATAAGTCGGTCACGGGGTCTGGCGGCCATTTTATATGCCCCTTTTACTGGGCTTCTTTTAAAACAGTCTTTTAACATCAAGGCCTCTTCTGCCAAAGGACCCTTATAGTACAATATTAATTTTGCGGATCTTAGACTCCCACTCACTGACCATACAGGCAGACACCTCACACTCAATGACCCTACAGACAGATACCTCCTGCTCAATGACCCTACAGACAGACACCACCCTCTCACTGACCCAACAGACAGACACCTCCAACTTACTGACCATACAGACACCTCCCACTCACTGACCAGATAGACACCTTCCACTCACTGACCCTACACACAGACACCTCCCACTCTCTGACCCTACAGCCAGACACCTCCAACTCACTGACCCTAAAGACAGACGCCTCCCGCTCACTGACCCTACAGACAGACACCTCCCACTCACTGACCCTACAGACAGACACCTCACACTCAATGATCCTACAGACAGGCACCTCCCACTCACTGACCCTCCAGACACATCCCACTCACTGATGGTAGAGACAGTATTACGTCCGTGAATGATTGAGACACGGACAGCAGGAGTTGAACAAAACACGTCTTTACTGCTGGAAGTCAATAGTGAAACTGAAAACAACAGATGCTCAATAGCGCCTTTTATACAGGGGTGGTCACTGCCGGTACTGCAGTCTGAGACCAGTTATTCTCTTAAAGGTACATACACAATAATTCCTCCCCTTTTAGATGAACAGTACATAACATTCATTTAACAACTAAATGATAACTAATTACAATCACAATTATGGTTGCTAGATACATTGGTTAAGTTTAAGCAATTATAAGTTCAGTTTTTGAGGAGGCTTCCTGATTCTGTCTGGATAATGCCTCTTTGGGGTATCAGGTTCTTCTGGCAATGTTGAGTCGGGATCAATGTCGTTGTTTGGTTCATCTGCTTCCAATATTACCGGTTCTGCGGTAGCTGCAATTGGATCGTCGATTTCATTACCAGGTGTATCAGATCGTGGTGCGGAGTTGACGTTTTCCAGTGGCTCTAGAATCTGGTCAGCATGGCGTCTTACAATGCTCTCCCCAACGTCCACGGTATACATGAGAGGTCCTTGTCGTGTACAAATCGTTCCTGGCTGCCATTTCTCAGTGCGGTAGTCCCGGGCCAAAACTGGTTGACCTATCTTAAAACTCCTGGTCGGCCTTTCATTCATATTCTGAAACTGCCTGTTCTCCACATCTCTTTGGACATTTGGCTTAACCAAATCCAAGCGGCATCGTAGTCTTCGATTGAAGAACATCATGGCTGGAGTTTGGTTGGTAACCGCATGTGTCGCATTCCGGTAGGCAAACAAGAAGTTGTCCACCTTGTGTTGTAGGGGTCTGTCTTCATTACCCATTGCCTTGATAGCCTTCTTGAATGTTTGGACAAACCACTCGGCCAATCCATTAGTGGCTGGATGATATGGGGCAGATGTGTAATGCTTAACACCATTGTTCTTTAAGAACCTCCGGAACTCTTCAGACACAAACTGTGATCCATTGTCAGAGCAAATCTGTTCAGGCAGCCCATTCCTGGCGAATATGGTTCGTAAAACTGTGATAGTTTTTTCCGTGGTGGTTGAGGACATTTTTATTACCTCTGGCCACTTTGAATGTGCATCCACCGCAATTAAAAACATCGAGTCCATGAAGGGACCAGCAAAATCAATGTGCACCCTTTGCCATGGAGATGAGGGCCACTCCCATGGATGCAGAGGAGCTTGTGGCGGGGCGTTTTGGACCTTCTGGCACCCTGCACAGCTCTTGGTCATCTCTTCGATTTCTCTATCGATTCCCGGCCACCACACAAACGCTCTGGCTAAGTTCTTCATTTTTACCCCACCCAGATGACCCGCATGAAGCTCATTGAGCACTCTATCCATCAACTTAGGTGGAATTACTACTCTGGATCCACACATCAAGGTTCCTCTGCACACTGACAGCTGTTCTCTTTCTGCGAGAATGCTGGCAGCAGTGGTTCGCCATGTGCTGGCCATCCCTTCACCGTTAAATCATAGACCCGTGATAGTGTCGGGTCATTCCGTGTTTCCTTTTCTATGTTTGCATTCGTCACAGGGAGACATTCGACTATGGTCGAGTGGAATAACTCCATTGGATCCACTGCAAGGTCTTCTTCTTCCACCGTCGGCAACGGTAGGCGTGGCAATCCATCAGCATTTCCATGCTGTTTAGTTCCTTTGTACTCGATGTCATATTGGTGTGCCCCTAGGAAAAGGGACCACCTCTGCAGCCGTTGTGCTGTCATTATCGGTACACCCTTCTGAGGGTTGAAAATGGAGACAAGAGGTTGATGATCGGTTAGTAGAGTCAATTTTTGACCGTGCAGGTAGTGATTGAACTTCTTCACCCCCCACACTAGGCTGAGGGCCTCTCTGTCAATCTGGGCGTAGTTACGCTCGGCAGAAGTTAACGAGCGTGACGCAAAAGCTATCGGCCTCTCCAAACCATCAAGGAATTTACGTGACAGTACCGCCCCAATGCCGTAGGGAGACGCATCACACGCCAGTCTGATCGGCAGTGCTGGGTTGTAGTGAGCCAATACTTCACTTGAAGTGATTAAGTCCTTACTCTTCTGAAAGGCCCGCTTACAATCATCGCTCCATTTCCATGCTACCCCCGTTCGTAGCAGGGCGTTCAGTGGGTGCAGAATTGTCGACAAATTCGGCAAAAACTTACGGTAGTAATTCACCAATCCGAGGAATGACCTCAGTTGTGACACATTTTCAGGCGCTAGGGCCTTAACAGCCGCTTCAATTTTGTCAGGGGACTTATGTAACCCTTCTTCATCAATCACGTGGCCACAATATGATATCTGTTTCTTAAAAAATTCGCACTTGCGGCGGTTGGCTCGCAGCCCATGTTCCCGTAGTCTAGTGAGCACCTGTTCTAGGTTGTTAAGGTGTTCACTGTCATCTTCACCTGTCACAAGGATGTCGTCCAAGTAACATTGAGTCCCCGGAATCCCTTGCAGGACTTGTTCCATCGCTCTTTGCCATATCGCCGGAGCCGATGCTACTCCGAATACCAATCGATGATACTGGTAAAGACCTTTGTGAGTGTTTATCGTGAGATACTTCCTAGAGGACTCTTCAACCTCCATCTGCAAATATGCTTGTGCTAGGTCAATTTTTGTAAAACGCTTCCCTCCAGACAGTGAGGCGAAGATGTCTTCTATCCTTGGAAGAGGATGTTGTACTGTGTGAAGGACTGGGTTCACCGTCACCTTGAAATCCCCACAGATGCGAATCTTCCTTGGCTCCCCGGACTTATTGCTTAACGTTTTCTTCATGACAGGAACGATGGGTGTCACCCACTCGCTCCAGTCGACCTTATACAACACGCCTGCCTTCTCCAGATTCTCCAGCTCTGCCTCGACGGCTGGGCGAATTGCATATGGTACCGGTTTTGCTTTGAAAAACTTGGGAACTGCAATCTCTTCTATTTTTATCGAGGCAGTTACGCCTTTAAGCGTGCCCAGTTCTTGTTGAAATACTTCTATGGTGTTAGCTAAGATTGTTGACAATTGTCCAGGAGTGATGTCTTCATCTTTTTTACCGCCCACCGTCATTGCATGAATGGAGTGCCAATCTAAGTTTATCTTCCTGATCCATTCCCGTCCCAATAACGGTGGTCCACCATTTGGCAGTATGTAGAGATACAATTTCCGTATTTTCTTGCCGTTGTATTCGACAGGCACCCTTATTTTTCCTCTGGGGTATACTTTTTGCCCCGTATACGTCGTCAAGACGATGGATGTCTCTCTCAAGGGTATATGTGAAAATAGCCGCTCGTAGTCTCGTCGATTCATGACGGTTAGCGCTGATCCTGTATCCAATTCCATTTTAACTTGGGACCCTGCTATCGTGAGGGTGACCCAAATGGTTCGGTGATCCTCTTTTGCGATTACATTGTGAAGTTTGAGACAGCTTAGTCTCCTGTTCCCGGATTCACTATCGCTCATCTGGTCTTTGGAACTACTGTCCGTCATCTTTTGTACTTTCTTGTACGGTTCCTTAGTAACCTTTTTGTTGTCACTGGTCTTCTTCCCAGACCTGCAAACTCGTGCAATGTGTCCCATCTTCCCGCATTGCCTGCATATTTTGTCTTTGGACCAGCAGTCCTCCTGGTCATGGTTAGTTCTGCCGCAGCGATAACATTTTGCAAATCCCCGTGTCATTTCATGGGTGCCGTATTCCTGTGGTTTTTGTTGAATTTCTGCAGCTCCCCTGGCCGCTGCTTCATACGATACTGCCACGCTGAAAGCCTTTTCTAGCGTCAGCTCTTTCTCTGAGAGTAACTTCTTCTGTGTTCCTTCACTCAGGAGTCCACAGACAAATTTGTCCCGTAGGGTATCTGCCAGTCCTGCTCCGAACTGGCAGTGCTTTGATAGCTTGCATAGTTCCGTAAGGTACTCAGCATTGCTCTCATCTTTATGCTGAGTTCTCCTGTGGAATTTAAATCTTTCTGCTATCAACAGCGGTGCAGGGTTTAGGTGTTCCTGTAGGACAGCAACAATTTCGTTAAAACTCTTCGCCTTCAGTTTGGCTGGAGTAATCAGGTCCCGCAATAGGCCGTACGTTCTAGCGCCCATTAAGTTTAGCAATATCGATGCCTTTTTCTCCTCCGCTATTTTGTTTGCCTCGAAATATACCTCGACTCTTTCCACATACGTGGTCCAGTCTTCTATTGTATTATCAAAAGCAGTGATACAGCCAGACTTCGGCATCTTGCAAATCTAAAATGGCGCCTCCCGCGCTTTGCCTTCTTCCCCGATTTAACAAAATGGCGCCTCCCGCGCTTTGCCTTCTACCCCGCTGATTAAGATGGCACCTCCCGCGCTTTGCCTTCTTCCCCGCTGTTGCTAACGCTGCTTTCCGCGGTTCCCATTGCAACCTGCAGCTCCTCGCGGTTTCTTGCGCGTTTAATATTTCTTTTTTTTTTATTATCTTCCCGTCGTGGAACAACCCTATGGGACTCTTGCCGCCCTCTTCGCGGGTCTATACGCAGCCCGGCTTCGTAGCACTGGCCGCGACCTGTGTGCTCCACCCTCTCTCTCTCTTCTTCCCGACAACGCTGCTCGGCCCCGTTGCAAACCACCCACTCGAGTTCGCGACCGCCGCAGCCCAGGAAGGATCAGTGCACTACCTGCCACCAGCCCGATTAGCTGAACCACCGTCGACAGGAACCAGGCCCCGCTTCCGACAGCTTCTCCAACAATCTTCAACCCCGCAAACACAGGGGCGGATGCCCACGGTCGACGCCCGTTTCTACTGCCTCTTACTTTCTTTTCTTTCTGGCCTCGACCTCTGCTCACTTCGCTGTAGGAATGGATCCCAGGAGGTGGTGCAGACTGTAGGTAGGTTCGTATCTGCTCATCGCCAGTATTACGTCCGTGAATGATTGAGACAAGGACAGCAGGAGTTGAACAAAACACGTCTTTACTGATGGAAGTCAATAGTGAAACTGAAAACAACAGAGGCTCACTAGCGGGTCACTGCCGGTACTGCAGTCTGAGACCAGTTATTCTCTTAAAGGTACATACACAACAGACAGAGTCCTCCCACTCACTGACCCACCAGACAGACACCTCCCACTCTCTGATCCTACAGACACCTCCAACTCACTGACCCTACAAACAGATACATCCAACTCACTGACCCTGCAGACAGACACCTCCCATTCACTGACCCTACAGGCAGACAACTACCACTCACTGACCCTACAGAAAGACACCTTCCACTCAGTGACCCTACAGACACCTCCCATTCATTGACACTAGAGACAGACACCTCCCACTCACAGACACTACAGACAGATACCTCCCGCTCACTGACCCTACAGACAGACACCTCCCATTCACTGACCCTACAGACAGACAACTACCACTCACTGACCCTACAGAAAGACACCTTCCACTCAGTGACCCTACAGACACCTCCCATTCATTGACACTAGAGACAGACACCTCCCACTCACTGACCTTACAAACAGGTGCCTCCCGCTCACTGACCCTACAGGCAGACACCTCCCGCTCACTGACACTACAAACAGACTCCTCCCACTCACTGCCACTAGAGAAAGACACCTCCCACTCAATGACCCGACAGACACTTCCCAATCACTGACCAGACAGACAGACATCTTCCACTCACTGACCCTACAGACAGACGCCTCCTGCTCACTGACACTACAGACAGACAACTCCCACTCACTGACCCTACAGACAGACACCTGCCGCTCACTGACCCTACAGACAGACACCTCCCACTCACTGACGCTAGTGACACCTCCCAATCACTGACCATGCAGACAGACACCTCTCACTCACAGAGCCTACAGACAGATACCTCGCACTCACTGACCCTACAGACACTTTGCATGCACGGAACCTACAGACAGACACCTCCCACTCACTGACCCTACAGACAGATACCTCCCACTCACAGTCCCTACAGACAGGCACCTCCCATTCACTGGCCCTACAGACAGACAACTACCACTCACTGACCCTACAGACAGACACCTTCCACTCAGTGACCCGACAGACACCTCCCATTCACTGACACTAGAGACAGACACGTCCCACTCACAGACACTACAGACAGATACCTCCCGCTCACTGACTGATGGGCCTTCAATAACCACAAAACTAGAAGTTATAGACTTAAACAAGTTGGCTTTTAATCACTAAGATCAGAGCTAACATCTCAACACGCCGACTGGTTCACAAGAATGAGTCATACAGATCCTAGGATCTTTATGTAAGAGAAGTCGGGGCGGAGCCAAGAGCCAAGACCTGGACCCTCCCAGGTTAGTCGGGAAAGAGGAAGTGAAACTATACACAGTGGGGGAGGGTAATATACATGAGTGCAAAACGAATACAGGACCAAGACAAACAGATTTCATTCCATTCACCCCTTCTATAGATTTAGTCCATCGGGGTGATGTTTCTTAAAAGTTGGTATAAGTGAGTCTGTCAGGAGGTTTTGCAGTTCTCAGTGATCAGCGCAAAGCTGGTTGGGGTGCCTCTAGGGGAGTGGATTCTGGTTCCTCCACTGTCCGGACCTCCGCAGTGTCTTCCAGGTTATCTGCAGTGTCCTCCAGGTTAAAGTTGGGTATTGATACCTCTGGGCGTCCTGTCTCTTTGTAGTGTAGGTCTTCATCGGGTAGTCTCCCATCGTTCTCTCCACTCCCCGAGGGAGCGAGGTCTTTTATGGAAACAGTGTCCTCTCACCCATCAGTGTATTCGATATAGGCGTACTGAGGGTTTGCATGGAGGAGCTGTACCTTTTCCACAAGGGGGTCCATTTTATGGCCTCTCACGTGCTTCCGCAATAGTACTGTCCCCGGAGACGTCAGCCACGTGGGTAGAGATATGCCCGAGGTGGATTTCCGGGGGAAAATGAACATCTTTTCGTGAGGGGTAGCGTTAGTGGCAGTACATAACAGAGACCTTATGGAGTGAAGCATGTCTGGGAGGACTGCCTGCCAGCGGGAGGTCGGAAGGCCTTTTGACTTTAAGGCTAACGTGACAGCCTTCCAAACAGTAGCATTCTCCCTTTCCACTTGCCCATTACCCCGGGGGTTGTAGCTAGTGGTCCTGCTAGTGGCTATCCCCTTCGAGAGCAAGAACTGGCGCAGCTCGTCACTCATGAATGACGTCCCCCTATCGCTGTGTATGTAGTTCGGCATGTCAAACATGCAGAATAGATTACAGAGACACTTGCTGACCGTGGCACTGGTCATGTCTGGGCAGGGAATGGCGAAGGGGAAGCGGGAATATTCATCGATGATATTGAGAAAGTATACGTTACGGTCGGCAGAGGGAAGGGGTCCCTTGAAGTCCAGACTTAGGCGCTCGAATGGCCGTGTGGCTTTGATAAGGTGTGCATGGTCAGGCCTGTAGAAACGAGGCTTGCATTCCGCACAGATGCGGCAGGCTCTGGTCATTGCCCTGACCTCCTCGATGGAGTGGGGCAGATTGCGGGACTTTATAAAATGGTATAGTCGGGTGAACCCTGGGTGACAGAGGTCGTTGTGGCGAGCCTGTAATTTGTCCGTATGAATGCTGGCACACATTCCCCGCGATAGGGTGTCTGGGGGTTCATTAAGGGCTCCCAGCCTGTACATAATATCATAGTCAAACATGGATAGTTCGATCCTCCACCTGAGTATTTTGTCATTCTTGATTTTCCCCCTTTGTTTGTAATTAAACATGAAAGCCACCGACCGCTGGTCGGTGAGCAGGGTGAAACGTTTGCCGGCTAGGTAGTGTCTCCAGTGCCGCACTGCCTCCACTATAGCCTGTGCCTCCTTCTCGACAGAAGAGTGCCTGATTTCAGGTCCCTGAAGGGTTCGGGAGAAGAAGGCCACAGGTCTCCCAGCCTGATTGAGGGTCGCAGCTAAGGCAAAGTCTGACGCATCGCTTTCGACTTGAAAGGGAATGCATTCATCCACTGCACACACTGCAGCCCTTTCAATGTCCTGTTTAATACTGGTGAAAGCCTCCCGAGCTTCAGCTGATAGTGGGAAGGACGGCGATTTAATGAGGGGTCGGGCCTTATCAGAGTAATTGGGCACCCATTGGGCATAATACGAAAAAAATCCCAGGCACCTTTTTAAAGCTTTGGGATTGTGTGGCAGGGGCAGTTCCTTTAGGGGACGTAATCGGTCAGGGTCCAGTCCAATTACCCCATCTTCCACCACACAGCCGAGGAAGGCTAAGGGGATTAAGGGTTACGGAGAAAAGGCGGGGACGGGGTACTGAACTGGTAAGATCAGCTATGATCTCAGACGAAGATCAGCCATGATCTCATTGAATGGCGGAGCAGGCTCGAAGGGCCGAATGGCCTACTCCTGTTCCTATCTCTATGTTTTTCTATGTTTTTCTATGATACAGAGACGAGTTGTGTTGAAGACACATTTGTCTTCGTTGTAGGTTAGATTCAGCTTTAGGGCAGTTTTTAAAAATCTCGCAAGATTTAGATCGTGGTCTTGCTGGTTGTGCCCGCAGATAGTGACATTGTCCAGATAGGGGTAGGTAGCTTGTAGTTTATTCTCATCAACCATGTGGTCCATCTCACGTTGGAAGACCGAGACCCCATTTGTTACTCCGAAGGGCACTCTGAGAAAATGGTAGAGGCGCCCGTTCGCCTCGAAGGCGGTGTATGGGCGGTCCTCCGTTCTAATGGGGAGCTGGTGATATGCGGATTTGAGGTCGATAGTCGAGAAGACTCGGTATTGCGCAATCTGGTTGACCATTTCTCATATGCGGGGTAAAGGGTAGGCGTCCAGCTGGGTATAAATATTAACAGTCTGGCTGTAGTCAATTACCATCCGTTTCTTTTCGCTATTTTTAACTATGACTACTTGGGCACGCCACGGGCTGGTACTGCATTCAATAATGCCTTCCCGCAGGAGTCTGTCCACTTCTGCCTTGATAAAGTGTCTGTCTTCCAGACTGTACCGTCTACTTTTGGTCGCTATGGGCCTACAGTTCGGAGCGAGATTAGCGAATAAAGAGGGCGGGCTGATTTTTAAGGTTGATAGGCCACAGACTGTGAGTGGCGGCTGGGACCCGCCATATGCTAGCGTGACACTTTCGTGGTGGCACTGGAAGTCCAGGCCCAAGATTACATTAACACAGAGTTCTGGCATCACGAGGAGTTTAAAATCCTTGTAGTCCGTGCCTTTTACAGTCAGTGTTACCACACAGTAGCCCAAAATGTCCGAAGTGCGGGGCTTAGCAGCCATAGCAATTCTGCTCCGTGTAGGGGTTACCGTTAATGAGTGCCGCCGTACCAGGCTAGGGTGGATAAAACTCTCGGTACTCCCACAGTCAATTAAACATTTCGTTAAATTCCCGTTTACCTGTATGTCCATCATGGATTTTGTCAACGGGTGTGGCCTGGATTGATCCACCGTGATCGAAGCCACTGTTGGGCCCTGGGCAGCCGTTGAGTTGGGAAAAGATGGCGGATCCCAAGATGGCGGCCCGCATGGCACGCACGAGGCGGTGACGGAGTTGGAAATCGGATTCCCCCTGCAGTCTTTGCTAAAATGCCTCTTTTTCTTACATTTGAAGCATGTAGCGTCCTTCGCTGGGCATCGTTGTCTGGGGTGCTTGGCCTGGCCGCAGAAGTAGCATTTCGGGCCTCGAGACATTGCCGCTGTAGTAGGACTCCTGGGTGAACTTCTGTGTGGGGACTCTGGCGGCGTAGAGCTGGTCTGAGACCTGGATGGGGAAGATGGCTGATTCCAAGATGGCGGCCCCCTCGGCGCGCACGAGGCGGTGAGGGCCGCATGGCTGGAAGAATAAGAGTCAGAGTTTTTCTGGGCCACGTCCAGCGATCGCGCAGTGGCCACTGCCTTTTTAAGTCCAGGACCTCCTTCTCCAGCAGTCTCTGCCGGATATAATTCGATTTGAGGCCCGTGATGAAGGAATCGCGGACCAATTCGTCAGAGTACGCATTGGCCGTCACGGCCTTGCAGTTACAGTCCCGGACCAGGTCCTTTCGGCACTGTAAGAAATCATCCATTGATTCCTCTGGTCGCTGCCTGCGTGTAGCCAGCAGATGTCTGGCGTACACTTCATTTACCGGCCTCTGGTATTGGGCCTTCAGGATAGTGATGGCCTCCGTGTAAGAGGTGGCGTCCCGGATGAACGAATAAATCCGATGACTTACGCGAGTAGTCAGTAGACTCAGTTTATCTACCTCGCTAGCAGATGAGGCCCCCGCGAAGAGTTCGAAGCATTTGAGCCAGTGTCCAAATTGATTTGATGCTTCAGCAGAATGTGGATCCAAGTCCAGACGCTTTGGTTTTAGGAGTCGATCCATCCTAGTATTCTTTACTGATTAAAATTGATGGGCCTTCAATAACTACAAAACTAGAAGTTATAGACTTAAACAAGTTGGCTTTTAATCACTAAGATCAGAGCTAACATCTCAACACGCCGACTGGTTCACAGGAATGAGTCATACAGATCCTGGGATCTTTATATAAGAGGAATCAGGGGCGGAGCCAAGAGCCAAGACCTGGAACCTCCCAGGTTAGTCGGGAAAGAGGAAGTGAAACTATACACAGTGGGGGAGGGTAATATACATGAGTGCAAAACGAATACAGGACCAAGACAAACAGATTTCATTACACTGACCCTACAGACAGACACCTCCCACTCACTGACCCTGCAAACAGACACCTCACACTCACTGACCTTACAGACAGATGCCCCCCGCTCACTGACACTACAAACAGACTCCTCCCACTCACTGACACTAGAGAAAGACACATCCCACTCAATGACCCTACAGACACTTCCCAATCACTGACCAGACAGACAGACATCTTCCACTCACTGACCCGACAGACAGACGCCTGTCACAAATTCTATCAGACGCGGAAGAGGTGTTCCAACAAGGACTTGGGACTCTAAAAGGAGTAAAGGCAACCATAAAGATTGAGGATAACACAACCCCAAAATTTTTCACGGCCAGTCCGGTGCCATACGCGATACGCCCAGCTGTGGAAGCTGAACTGGAGAGTCTGGAGCGTTCGGGGGTGCTATCTAAGGTGGACTGGAGTGAGTGGGCCACACCCATCATTCCTGTAATGAAGAAAGCATTGCGCAGCACGCCTGGGGAGCCAAGGAAAGTTCGCATCTGTGGGGACTTCAAGGTGACTGTGAACCCAGTCCTGCACACAGTACAGTATCCGCTTCCGCGGATAGAAGATATTTTCGCCTCGCTATCTGGAGGGAAACATTTTACAAAGATTGACCTGGCTCAAGCGTATCTACAAATGGAGGTGGAAGAAGCATCTAGGAAATACCTCACGATAAATACTTACAAAGGCCTTTACCAGTACAATCGGCTGGTATTTGTGGTAGCATCGGCCCTGGCTATGTGGCAGAGGGCAATGGAACAAGTCCTGCAAGGGATCCCGGGGACCCAGTGTTATTTGGACGACATCCTGGTTACGGGCGAAAATGACAATGAGCACCTTGCCAACCTGGAACAGGTGCTCACGAGATTGCAGGAATATGGGCTACGAGCCAACCGTCCCAAATGCAAGTTCTTCAGGAGACAAATCTCGTATTGTGGCCACATAATTGATGAGGAAGGGTTGCATAAGTTGCCGGACAAGATTGAGGCTGTAGTTAAGGCTCCAGCACCAGACAATATGTCGCAACTGAGGTCGTTCCTCGGGTTGGTGAACTACTACCATAAGTTCTTGCCGAATTTATCTACAATTCTGCACCCACTGAACGCCCTCCTTCAAGCTGGTGTAACATGGAAATGGAGTGATGAGTGTAAGCGTGCCTTTCAGGAATGTAAATGCCAAATCACTTCAAAAGAAGTATTGGCCCACTACAACCCAACACTACCGATTCGGTTGGCATGAGATGCGTCACCTTACGGCATTGGAGCGGTGCTGTCACACAAATTCCGTGACGGTTCAGAGAGGCCAATTGCCTTTGCATCGCGCTCGCTAACGTCAGCAAAGCGTAACTACGCCCAGATTTACAGGGAGGCCCTCAGCCTGGTGTGGGGGGTGAAGAAGTTCAATCACTATCTGCACGGGCAGAAATTCACCCTACTGGCTGATCATCAACCCCTGGTCTCAATTTTTAACCCAAAGAAGGGCGTTTCGGTGATGATGGCGCAACGGCTGAAAAGATGGTCACTTTTTCTAGGGGCACATCAGTATGACATAGAGTACAAAGGTACGAAACAACATGGAAACGCTGATGGGCTGTCGCGCCTACCGTTGCCTACGGCGGAAGAAGCACCTGCAGTGGACCCTGTGGAGATATTCCATGCGACCATAGACGAATGTTTGCCTGTTACAAACGCAAGTATTGAGAAGGAAACCCGAAATGGCCCGACACTCTCTCAGGTCTATGATTTGACGGTGAAGGGATGGCCAGCATATGGCGACTCACTGTTGCCAGCATTCTCGCCAAGGAGGGAACAGCTGTCAGTGTGCCGGGGAACCTTGATGTGTGGATCCCGAGTGGTAATTCCACCCAAGTTGAGAGATAGAGTACTCAATGAGCTTCACGAGGGTCATCTGGGAGGGGTAAAAATTAAGAGCCTAGCCAGGGCGTTTGTGTGGTGGCCGGGAATCGATAAAGAAATCGAGGATATGACCAAGAGATGCACAGGATGCCAGAAGGTCCAAAACGCTCCACCACAGGCCCCGCTACATCCATGGGAGTGGCCCTCATCTCCATGGCAGTGGGTACACATTGATTTTGCTGGTCCATTTATGGACTCAATGTTTCTAATTGCTGTGGACGCCCATTCAAAATGGCCAGAGGTCATTAAAATGTCCTCCACCACCACGGAGAAAACTATTGCAGTCCTAAGAACCATCTTCGCCAGGAATGGGTTGCCAGAACAGATCTGTTCCGACAATGGCCCACAGTTTGTGTCTGAGGATTTCCGGAGGTTCCTGAAGAATTTTGGGGTGAAACATTACACATCTGCCCCATATCATCCAGCCACAAATGGATTGGCTGAGAGGTTTGTTCAGACCTTTAAAAAGGCCATAAAGGCAATGTATAATGACGACATACCACTGCAACACAAGGTGGATAACTTACTGTTTGCTTACCAGAATGCAACACATGCAGTAACCAACCAAACTCCAGCCGTACTGTTTTTTAACCAGAGACTAAGATGTCGCTTGGATTTGCTCAAACCAAACATAAGACGAGATGTTGAGGATAAGCAGTTCCAGTACATAAATGAGAAGCCAACCATGAGCTTCAAGATAGGGCAACCAGTCTTGGCCCGCGACCAGCGAACAGAAAAATGGCAGCCAGGCACGATATGCACACAGCAGGGACCACTAATGTACACAATGGACGTTGGAGAGAGCATCGTGAGACGCCATGCTGACCAGATTCTAGAGTCACAGGAACAAGCCAAACCTGTACCACAAGCATGTGCACCTGGTAATGAGCCCGAAGTACAGATTGCGTCTACCTCAGAAGCAGGGGTATTGGAAGCTGACGAACCAACCAATGATAATGAGCCAGAATTGACTCCACCGCCAGAACAGGATATTCGAGAAAGGCACTATCCAGTCCGGATCAGGAAGCCTCCTCAAAGACTGAACTTATAAATGACTATTTCAGTTGATGTATATATTACTGAGAAAATTGTAATTGTAAATGTAATTAGTTATTATTTAGTTGTTAAATGAATGTTATGTACTGTTTATCTAAAAGGGGAGGAATTGTTGTGTATGTACCTTTAAGGGAATAACTGGTCTTAGACTGCAGTACCGGCAGTGACCACCCCTGTATAAAAGGCCCTAGCAGGCTTCTGTCGTTTCAGTTTCAAGCTGCCTCTTGTTCAATAAAGTACCTGTTAAACTGTTCTCCCGAAGTCCGTGTATTATTGAGGCGCGGACTTTACAACTGACCCTACAGACAGATACCACCCACTCACTGACCCTACAGACAGACTGCTCCCTCTCACTGAACCTACAGACAGACACCTCCCACTCACCGAACCTACAGACAGACACTTCCCACTCACTGACCCTGCACACAGACAACTCCTACTCACTGAACCTACAGACATTTCCCACTCACTGACAATACAGACAGAAACCTCCCACTCACTGAAATTACAGGCAAACACCTCCCACTCACTGATCCTCCAGACACATCCCACTCACTGACGCTACAGAGAGAGAACTCCCACTCACTGACCCTACAGACAGATACCACCCACTCACTGAACCTACAGACAGACTGCTCCCTCTCACTGATCCTACAGACAGACAACTCCCAATCACTGAAAATACAGACAGACACTTCCCACTCACTGACCCTCCAGACAGACACATCCCACTCACTGACCCTCCAGACACATCCCACTCTCCGAAACTAGAGACAGACACCTCCCACTCACTGACCCTACAGAAAGACACCTCCCAATCACTGAACCTACAGAAAGACAGCTCCCACTCACTGACCCAACAGGCACCTCCCATTCACTGACCCTACAGACAGACACCTCCCACTCACTGACCCTACAGACAGACACCTCCTGCTCGATGAACCTAAAAACAGACTGCTCCCTCTCACTGACCCTACAGACAGACACCTCCCACTCACAGACCCTATAGACAGACACCTCAAACTCACTGACCCTACAGAAAGACTCCTCCCGCTCACTGACCGTACAGACAGTATTTAACCACTCACTGACTCTGGACAGACACCTCCCACTCACTGACCCTACAGACAGATATTACACAATCACTGACCCTACAGACAGACGCATTCCACTGACTGTCACTACAGACATACAACTCCCACTCACTGAACCGACAGGCAGGCACCACCCACTCACTGACCCTACAGACACTTCCCAAGCACTGACCCTACAGACAGACACCTCCCACTCACTGACCCTCCAGACAGACACTTCCCACTCACTGACCCTACAGACAGACTGCTCCCTCTCACTGAACCTACAGACAGACACCTCCCACTCACTGAACCTACAGACAGACACTTCCCACTCACTGACCCTCCAGACAGACACTTCCCACTCACTGACCCTCCAGACACATCCCACTCACAATTCACAATTCACAATTCAGATCGCTTTATTGGCATGATAAGTTACATCTTATGTTGCCAAAGCATCAAAATACATTTATGGTTCAGCACATAAACGCAGTTCTATTCATACAGTGTATAAACAGGTATATCCCTGAGTGTATAAATATACATTCGCATTGTTTACATATATTCTTTTCTTAGTTAACTGGTTGTCCCTCTGTTCATGGCAAGCTGTAACATAGTGTGCCGCCAGTGTTATACAGCTTCTCTCCTCTCCCAGTAGGAATGGGAGTTTTTGGTTGTCATTCAGATTTCTGAAATCAGGGCATATTTGTGAGAATTTTTGGTAGAAATTCTCCCTGATGCCCTGATATTTTCCACAAGCTGTGAGGAAGTGCATCTCTGTCTCCACCACTCCCTGACTGCAGTGAGAGCATATCCTGTCCTCTCTTGGCAGCCTGGTCTGCCTGTGTCTGCCTTTTTCGATCGCTAGGCTATGTTCGCTAAGTCTGTACCTTGTCAAGGTTCTTCTCAGTTTGTTATCCTTTACCATGGTCAGGTAATCAGCTATGTTGTATTGTCTGTTTAGGGCCAAGTAGCAATTGAGTTTGCTTTGGGTTTTTGTTGTTTCTGCCCTATATGTCAGATATTTTTCCTTTTGCTTAGCGACGATTGTGTTGGGTCGAATTCTTTGTGTTACCCTGTCACTGTCCTGGGGCTGGTTATTGTTAGTATTGTTAGTAGTTACTTCACTGAGTCCCAGGACTAGTTGACTGAGGGTATTCTTCCTTATGGTCAGCTCTTGGCATTTCAGGGCGTCGTAGTGATAGCATTGGGGATTGCTCATTTGTAGGTGATTCCAAAATTTGGTGGCTCTTTTTTGGATAGTGATTATTAATGGATATTGGCCTAGTTCCGCCCTGCATGCATTGCTTACTGTTTTCCTTTGAGTCCGGAGGATACTTTTACAGAATTCTGCATGTAGGATCTCAATTGGGTGTTTGTCCCATTTTGCAAATTCTTGTTGAGTTAGCGGTCCCCATACCTCACTGCCATAGAGTGCAATTGGTTCAATTACTGATTTGAAAATTTTGAGCCAAATGCTAATTGGGATTTCTATTTGGATTGATTTTTTGATGGCATAGAAAGCCCTTCTTGCTTTCTCTTTCAGTTCATTCACAGCCATTTTGAAGTTTCCCGTAGAACTGATTTTTAAGCCCAAGTATGTGTAGTTAGTGGTTTGTTCAATTTTGGTTGTTCCTACTGTGAAATTTATTTTGGGTCCCTGATGTTTGGATCTTTGCTGGAACACAAGGACTTTGGTTTTTTGGGGATTTATTGTCAGGGCCCAAGTCTGGCAGTACGACTCCAGCAGGTCCAGGTTTTGCTGTAGCCCCTCTTTAGTAGGTGACAGCAGAACCAGGTCGTCTGCATAGAGGAGGAATTTAACCTTGGATTCATATAGGGTGAGGCCGGGTGCTGTAGATTGTTCAAGTAGTTTTGCCAATCCATTTTTGTAAATATTAAAGAGTGTCGGTGAGATTGGCGAGCCCTGCGTCACCCCCCGCCCCTGTGGGAAGTATTTTGTTTGTTTGTCTCCAATTTTAACTGCACATTTGTTGTTTGTATACATTGATTTAATTACATCATATGTTTTCCCTCCTACCCCACTTTCGATAAGTTTCAGGAATAAACCGTCATGCCAGATGGAGTCGAAAGCCTTCTGGAAATCTACAAAGCATGCGTAGATTTTGCTTTTGTTATGGTGAACGTGTTTGTCAATTAGGGTCTGTAGGGTGAAGATATGATCGGATGTTCTATAGTTTGGCAGGAATCCAATTTGGCTTTTACTCAAGACATTGTGCTCCTCAAGGAAGTTTATAAGTCTTTTATTTATGATGCTACAGAATACCTTCCCCAGGTTACTGTTTACACAGATGCCTCGATAGTTGTTTGGGTCGATTTTGTCCCCACTTTTGTATATGGGCGTTATGAGTCCTTTGTTCCAGATATCAGGGAAATAACCGACACTCAGAACCAAGTTGAAGATTTTTAGGATAGCCAGTTTCATTTTGTTGTCTGTGTGTTTAACCATCTCGTTTAGTATGCCGTCTGTCCCGCAGGCTTTTCCTGGTCGCAGGTCCTTGAGTTTTTCAAGAAGTTCTTTTTCTGTTATTATGGCGTCCAGCGGGTTTTGCTTATCTTTTATGGCCATTTCTAGCTTTTCCAGTTTTTTGCATATTTGGTGTTGCTCTGGTCTTAGTGTGTTTTTCTGGTATAATTTTTCAAAGTGGTTTACCCATGTGTCCCCATTTTGAATGGCCAAATCGTCGTGTTGTTTTTTGTGTAGTGTTTTCAAGTTTTCCCAGAAACAATTGGAATCAATGGATTCCTCCATGGAGCTGAGTGTATTCTTAATATATTGCTCTTTTTTGGTTCTGAGTGTGTTTCTGTATTGTGTTAGTGTCTGACAATAAGTAAGGCGTAGTTCCTCGTTTTCTGGATGTCTGTGTTTTTGGTTTGATATTTTTCTAAGTTTTTTCCTCATGTTATGGCAATCTCGGTCAAACCATTTTTCATAGTTTTTTGTTTTGGGTTTGTTCTTGCGAGCTTTCAAGTTTGCATTTGTTGCCAAATTATCAAAAATATTGTTTAGTTTACTAACTGCCCGGTTTACGCCTTCTTTATTGTGAGTGTATATGTTATCCAGAAAGGTGTCTAAGAGAGCTTGAGTTGATGCATTACTAATTGTTTTCTGGTATTTTTCCGTGTCGTTTTTGGCCCATCTGTATGATTTTTTGGTGTTGTACAGTTTACTGGGTTGTGTTTCTATGTTGTTTGTTTCTGTCTTTTTGAGGAACATAGTAATTTGACTGTGATCTGACAGTGTTGTTTGTGGTTTGACTGTGAATGCTCTGAAAGAGGATGGGTCTAAGTCTGTAATCATATAGTCTACTGTGCTGCAGCCAAGAGGTGAGCAATAGGTCGATCTTCCTAGGAGGTCTCCTATGAACCTACCATTGACAATGTACAGACCCAGGTTTCGACAGAGCTGTAGTAGCTGTTTTCCGTTGGTATTTGACTGCTTGTCGCAGTTATGCCTGTATGGAAGGGAAGGGATGTCAAAGTGTTTATTCCCGAAAACGTAATTGTTTCCCTGATTATTGGTGAAGTCTGGTTCTTCGCCCGTTCTTGAATTGAGGTCCCCACAGATCAACACGTTCCCCTGGGCCTGGTATTGGATAATTTCCCCCTCCATGTTGGAGAAGGTGTCCTCTTTAAAGTACGGGGAATCGATTGGAGGGATATAAAGTGCGCAAATGTAAACATCTTGGGTGTTTGAGATAATCTCCCTCTCAAGTTTGAGCCACATATGGTTTTCGCCCTTTTTTATAAATTTGATGTAATTCTTAAGTTCTGTTTTAAACCAGATCAGTATGCCTCCGGAGTCTCTGCCTTGGGTTACACTTGGTAATTTATTGGAGGGGACCACCAGCTCAGTGTACCCTTGGGGACAGCCAGTGTGTCCTTTTCCTTTATACCAAGTTTCCTGTAAAATGATAATATCTAGGTCTTTAGTTTCATCTATGAACTCTGGGGTCCTACTTTTCACTTCTCGCAGTGAAGAGCGTAGACCTTGGATATTCCAGGTCGAAATATATAAGGATTTCATGTTAAGTTTGATCTTTTACTATGATAGGTTAAAGAGTGGTACGTGTTTGTCGTGTCTAAGTGTGGGAAAAAAAAGATCACATCAGTTGTCTACAAAAGTTAATACAATTTGGTTACAGTTCTTTCTATTAATTAGTCCTTGATCCATAAGGCAGAAGTAGATGCTGCTGCACATCTGCTTATTGTCTCTTAATGGATTGTTTCTGTCTGAGGTATTGCGTACGTCCTGTGCATCTCTCCCTCTGTCTGGCTGGGAGCAGTCCTATTCCCCTGTGGGACAGGAGTGGTGCAGGTCTGATATTGTTGTTTTGCATGGGGATCCTCTCTGGTCTCAGTTGGTGTGTTGGTGGTCCTTGTAGTGTTCCTGATATGTACCCCGCTGACCTCTGGTGGTCGAGGGGGGGTCCTCTTGGAGTCTGGGTATGGACCCGGTTAAAAGCGACGTCCTTCAGGGCTTTAGCAAAGATCGATATTCTTTGCCTTTGGATGTGGACGTGGTCATAAAGACATTCCTCATCGAGGGTGGGGTGTTGGGCCAGGTGTACGTTGTGGTTTGATTCGCAGTCTCTTGCTATGCTGGCATTTATCTCATGAATTGTGTTGTTGTTGAAGTCTGTTCTCGGCAATATTGTGGAAACAGTGATTCTAGTGTTTGGAAATGTACTGCTTGCTTTCCTAATCATTGCTCTGAGCGATGTTGCTACTTCTTTCTGTTGGGTCTTTAGGTCATTTGTGCCCGTGTGTATTATTATGTGTTGGGGGGAGCCTAATCTGGCTTTGGTCAGCCATCCCATGGCTCTGTTTGTTGTTGGGCACCAGATCTTTTCTACTTTACTTCTAGGGAATAGCTTTTTCTCCCATAGAAATTTCCCATTTGAGTCTATGAGTATTACGACGTCAGCCTTGTTTGTGTTTACTGTCTGGTGGCTTTCGCTTGGACTCATAGTGTGTGTGCTGGGCTGGGGTGTCTGGTGTGTGCGTACCTCTTGTGAGCGGCCCGCTTGTGGTTCCACGGTGGTGGGGGAAGATTGCGAATCAGTATGCTGGTCGGTCTGTGTGGCACCCCTTGTATTGTGTGTCTGTTGCTTTTGTTCCGTGTGGGAGTGCAGCCGTTCCGTCCGGCTCTGTCTTGTCTTATCTCTAGCCTCTGGTTGCTGGTCTAATGGTGTTATCTCTCCTCTATGGCTCTCTTCTTTTTCCTGCAGCTCTTTCACCTGATTCCTAAGTAGATTCACCTGGTTCTCAAGTAGCTTCAGCTCCCTCTTGTGTCTCTCCCTCTCCTGATTTTGATCGTCATTCATTTTGAGGAAGTCCTCTCTAAGTTTAACCATCTCTATCTCTAATTGATTAAATTTATCTTTTGGTTGTATCTGGCTGTGTGTGTCTGGTCGGCCCTGGAAGGCTCACTCACTTCCTGGCTAGGCTGGTCGGCCCTGGAGGGCTCACTCACTTCCTGGCTATGCTGCTCTTCTCTTGGTGAGTTGGGAATGGTAGGGGGACTATGTGTGGCTTCCTCCCTGGTAGTTATGCTGGGGTTTGTCAGTTGTATCGTGTGGCTGTGGTTCCCCGGGGTTAGTGTCTGGTTTGAACTGTGTGGCTCGTTCACCTCCTGACCAGGCAGATTTTCTCCTGGTAAGTTGTCAATGTTGGGGGGAGTGCGGGCCCCTCTGGGGCTGTTCCTTCCCCCCTTAGTTAATTTTTTCAGTGTCCTGAAGGCCGTTGCAAATTTGTCGAGGTTGCCTTGCACTAATATTGTTCCGGTATTGTACGCGTTGACCGTCGTAGTTGAACTGTCTCCTGGTGTGTTAATTTTCATTATGGACCCATTTGCGGTATTTTCTAGCTTAACATTGGTATAGTGTGATTTTATTGCTGTGATCCAAGCCACTGGCTGATCTGAGTCGAAAATGAGGTTACTTTTTGTCCCATTGTTGTAACAGTCAGCAAAAAGTGTTTCTGGTTTTTCTCTCATCTGCTCATGCTTGATCGCTTTTATAGCTTTTTTTGCGGTGTTGGGGGGAATCTGGAAGCGGGGCTGTTGTGGATCTTCTGATTCGCTCATTTTTGGTAAAGTATTGTTGATCTTAGAATAAGCTTTTCTGGGGCCCCGGGTTTGGTGTTTCCCTCTCCCTGTTCGCGAACTTTCCCGGTCCCCCTCTCCGACCCCGTGGTCCCTGGGCCTCGGCTTCTGGGTTCACCCTTCTCAGGTCTGGGTCTGTGAGCCGCTGTTTCCCGGTGCCTTCGGGCTGTTCCCCTACCCCTCAGAGGTCTCTGTGCCTCTGTCTCGGCCTGGCTCCTCGGGCCTTTCCCTGGCTTCAGTCTCCCTCCCTGGGCCCTGTACTCACAGTCTTGGTTTGCTTCTGGAAGCCTTCTGGTTGCTCCCCTTCTCCTCAGAGATCTCTGGGCCTGGCTCCTCGGGCCTTTCCCGGGCTTTCTAGCCCAGCCGCCGCTCGGGCTGTGCCTCGTTCGCCGTTCGGGTGCTGGACTGCGGTCGTCGCTCGGGTGCTGGACTGCGGCCGTCGCTCGGGTGCTGGATTGCGGTCGTCGCTCGGGTGCTGGACTGCGGCCGCCGATCGGGCCGTGTCTCGTTCGCCGCTCGGGCTCCCCGAGTCACCTCGTTCCGGCTGCCGCTGCGTCTCCGTGCGGCCTCCCCGATTCGCCTCGTTTCCCGAAGCGGCCTCCCCGAGTCTCCTTGCTCTGGCTGCCGCTGCGTCTCCGTGCGGCCTTCGCGCCTCGGTTCCCGATGCGGCCGAGTCACCTCGCTTCTGCTGCTGCTGTGGCCCCATGCGGCCGCTGTTCTTTGGTTTGTATATTTTTTTTTCCCTTATTTCTTTTTTTTCTTTGGCTTTTTTTTTCTAATTTCCTCTGGGTTTTTTTCCTTTGGTGGTCTCTTTGGTGGTCTTTTCCTTCCTTACTTAATCTAGACTAAACTAAACTTAAACTTAACTAAACAAACTAAACTAACTTAACTAGAACTAAATTTAACTTTAAAACCTTTTTAAACTTGAAATGAACCTTTTTTTTCCCCCACTTTAAACACTAAAAACACTAAAAATTCAGCAGCCCAATACAGACAGAGACCTCCCACTCACTGACCCTACAGACAGACACCTCCCACTCACTGACCCTGCAGCCACCTTCCACTCACTTACCCTACAGACAGATACCTCCAACTCACAGACCCTACAGACAGACACCTCCCACTCTCCGAAACTAGAGACAGACACCTCCCAATCACTGAACCTACAGAAAGACACCTCCCAATCAATGACCCTACAGACAGACACCACCCACTCTCAGAAACTAGAGACAGACACCTCCCACTCACTGACCGTACAGACAGACACCTCCTACTAACTGACCCTGCACACAGACAACTCCTACTCACTGAACCTACAGACATTTCCCACTCACTGACTGTACAGACAGAAACCTCCCACTCACTGAAATTACAGACAAACACCTCCCACTCACTGACCCTGCAGCCACCTTCCACTCACTTACCCTACAGACAGATACCTCCAACTCACAGACCCTACAGACAGACACCTCCCACTCTCCGAAACTAGAGACAGACACCTCCCAATCACTGAACCTACAGAAAGACACCTCCCAATCAATGACCCTACAGACAGACACCACCCACTCTCAGAAACTAGAGACAGACACCTCCCACTCACTGACCGTACAGACAGACACCTCCTACTAACTGACCCTGCACACAGACAACTCCTACTCACTGAACCTACAGACATTTCCCACTCACTGACTGTACAGACAGAAACCTCCCACTCACTGAAATTACAGACAAACACCTCCCACTCACTGATCCTCCAGACACATCCCACTCACTGACGCTACAGAGAGAGAACTCCCACTCACTGACCCTACAGACAGATACCACCCACTCACTGAACCTACAGACAGACTGCTCCCTCTCACTGATTCTACAGACAGACAACTCCCAATTACTGAAACTACAGACAGACACTTCCCACTCACTGACACTCCAGACAGACACTTCCCACTCACTGACCCTCCAGACACATCCCACTCTCCGAAACTGGAGACAGACACCTCCCACTCACTGACCCTACAGAAAGACACCTCCCAATCACTGAACCTACAGAAAGGCAGCTCCCACTCACTGACCCTACAGACAGACACCTCCCACTCACTGACCCTACAGACAGACACCTCCTGCTCGATGAACCTACAGACAGACTGCTCCCTCTCACTGACCCTACAGACAGACACCTCCCACTCACTGACCCTATAGACAGACATCTCAAACTCACTGACCCTACAGACAGACTCCTCCCGCTCACTGACCATACAGACAGTCTTTAACCACTCACTGACCCTAGACAGACACCTCCCACTCACTGACCCTACAGACACTTCCCACGCACTGACCCTACAGACAGATATTACACAATCACTGACCCTACAGACAGACGCATTCCACTGACTGTCACTACAGACATACAACTCCCACTCACTGAACCGACAGACAGACACCACCCACTCACTGACCCTACAGACACTTCCCAAGCACTGACCCTACAGACAGACACCTCCCACTCACTGACCCTACAGACAGTCATCTCCCACTCACTGACCTTACAGACAGATACCTCCCACTCACTGACGCTACAGACAGACACCTCCCACTCACTGAACTTACAGACAGATACCTCCCACTCATTGACGCCACAGACAGACACCTCCCACTCACTGAACCTACAGACAGATACCTCCAACTCACTGGCCATACAGACAGACACCGCCCAATCACTGAAACTACAGACAGACACCTCCCACTCTCTGATCCTACAGGCAGACTCCTGCCACTCACTGACCCTACAGAAACCTCCCATTCACTGACCCTACAAACAGACACCTCCCACTCACTGACACTACAGACAGACACCTCCCACTCACTGACCCTACAGAAAGACACCTCCCACTCACTGACCCTACAGACAGACACCTCCCGCTCACTGATCCTACAGACAGACACCTCCCACTTACTGACCCTACAGACAGACACCTCCCACTCACTGAAGCTACAGACAGACACCTCCCATGCACTGACCCTACAGAAAGACACCAACCGCTCGCTGAACCTACAGACAGACTCCTCCCACTTACTGACACTACAGACAGACACTTCTCATTCACTGACCCTATAGAAACCTCCCACTCACTGATCCTACAGACAGACACCTCCCAAACACTGACCTTACAGACAGATTACTCACGCTCACTGACCTTAAGCCAGACAAACACCTCCCACGCTCTGACCCTACAGACATAGACCTCCAGCACACTGACCCTGCAGACAGACACCTCCCACTCACTGACACTACAGACAGACACCTCCCACTCACTGACCATACAGACAGACACCTCCCACTCACTGACCCTACAGACAGACGCCTCCAGCTCACTGACCCTACAGACAGACACATCCCACTCACTGACCTTACAGACAGACACCTTACATTCACTGACCCTACAGAAACCTTCCACTCACTGACCCTACTGACAGACACCTCCCATTCACTGATCCTACAGACAGACACCTCCCATTCACTGACCATACAGACAACTCCCAATCACTGACCATACATACGGACACCTCCCACTCACTGACCCTACAGACAGGCACCTCCCACTCACAGAAACTACAGACTGATAGCTCCCGCTCACTGACCCTACAGACAGGCACCTCCCACTCACAGAATCTACAGACTGATAGCTCCCGCTCACTGACCCTACAGACAGGCACCTCCCACTCACTGACGCTGCAGACAGACACCTCCCACTCACTGACCTTACAGACAGATGCCTTCCGCTCACTGACCCTACAGACAGACACCTCCCACTCACTGACCCTACAGACAGACACCTCCCACTCACTGACCCTACAGCCAGACACCTCCAACTCACTGACCCTACAGACAGTCCCCTCCCGATCACTGACCCTACAGGCAGACACCTCCCACTCACTGACCCTACAGACAGACACCTCCCACTCACTGACCTTATAGACAGATACCACCCGCTCACTGACCTTAAGACAGACAGACACCTCCCACGCACTGACCCTACAGACAGACACATCCCGCACACTTACCCTGCAGACAGACACCTCCCACTCACTGACACTACAGCCAGACACTTCCCATTCAATGACCATACAGACACCTCCCACTCACTGACCATACAGACAGACACCTCCCAATCACTGACCCTACAGACAGACGCCTCCAGCTCACTCACTATAACTAGGGCTGTAGCTAGGCCTTTAAAATAATTCGTGAGGGGGAGGTTTCTAGAGAGCAAATAATATAATTGACAACAGAGAAGGTCATAGACTTAGGTAGCAGTGGGGGAATTAAAAAACAGAATGTGTCAGGAAGGAACAGAAGGTATGGAGTAAAAAGTAAAGTGCTAAAAAGGGAAAAAACAGGAACTAAGTGTTACAAAACATATTTGAAAGTTCTTTATCTGAATGCACGTAGCATTCGTAACAAAATGAATGAGTTAACGGCACAAATAACGACATATGGGTATGATCTTGTGGCCATTACAGAAACATGGCTGCAGGGTGACCATGACTGGGAATTAAACATACCAGGTTATTTAACAATCAGGAAGGACAGGCAGGAAGGGAGAGGAGGTGGGGTGGCTATGTTAATAAAGGAAGGAATCACTATAATACAGAGAAATGATATTGGGTCAAAGGAGCAGGATAGTGAAACAGTTTGGGTGGAGATAAGGAATAATAAGGGGAAAAAAACACTAGTGGGTGTAGTCTATAGGCCTCCGAACAGTTGCAACTCTGTTGGATGGAGTATTAATCAGGAAATAGTTGAGGCTTGTAATAAGGGAACAGCTATAATTATGGGGGATTTTAATTATCATATTAACTGGACAAATCAAATTGGGCAGAGCAGCCTTGAGGATGAGTTCATTGAGTGTATTAGGGATGGGATTCTTGAGCAGTATGTAATTGAAACGACCAGGGGGCAAGCAACCTTAGATTTGGTCCTGTGTAATGAGACAGGATTAATTAAAAATGTCCTAGTAAAGGATCGCCTTGGAATGAGTGACCATAACATGGTTGAGTTCCATATTCAATTAGAGGGTGAGAAGGTTGGATCTCAAACAAGCGTGCTGAGCTTGAATAAAGGAGACTATGAAGGTGTGAGAGCAGAATTGATTAGCGTGGACTGGGAAAATAGATTAAAGTATAAGACGGTACATGATCAGTGGTGTACATTTAAGGAGTTATTTTACAACTTCCAAAAAATATATATTCCACTGAGGAAAAAAGGGTGTAAAATAAAAGATAGCCACCTGTGGCTTAGTAAAGTAATTAAGGATAGTATCCGACTAAAAACAAGGGCATGTAAGGTAGCCAAATCTAGTGGGAGGATGGAAGATAGGGAAATCTTTAAAAGACAGCAAAAAATAACTAAAAGATTGATTAAGAAATGGAAGATAGATTATTAAAGTAAATTAGCAAAAAATATAAAAACAGACAGTAAATGTTTCTATAGTTATATAAAAAGAAACAGGGTGGTTAAAGTAAATGTTGGTCCCTTAGAGGATGAGACCGGGAAATTAATGGTGGGAAACATGGAGAAGGCAAAAACACTGAACAATTATTTTGTATCAGTCTTTACAGTAGAGGACACTAAGAATATCCCAACACTGGACAAACAGGGGGCTCTAGGGGGGGAGGAACTAAATATGATTAAAATCACTAAGGAAGTGGTACTTGGTAAAATAATGGGAATCAAGGCGGATAAATCCCCTGGACCTGATGGCTTGCATCCTAGGGTCTTGAGGGAAGTAGCGGTAGGGATTGTGGATGCATTGGTAATAATTTTCCAAAACTCACTGGACTCAGCAAAGGTCCCGGCAGATTGGAAAACTGCTAATGTAACACCCTTATTTAAAAAGGGTAGTAGGCAGAAGGCTGGAAACTATAGACCTGTTAGCCTAGCATCTGTGGTTGGTAAAATGTTAGAGTCCATTATTAAGGAGACAGTAACGGGACATTTGGATAAACATAATTTAATAGGACAAACTCAGCATGGTTTCATGAAGGGGAAGTCATGTTTGACAAATTTGCTGGAGTTTTTTGAGGAAGTAACATACAGGGTGGATAAAGGGGAACCAGTGGACGTAGTGTATTTAGACTTCCAAAAGGCATTTGACAAGGTGCCACACAAAAGATTATTGTTCAAGATAAAAAATCACGGGATTGGGGGTAATATTCTGGCGTGGGTGGAGGATTGGCTCTCTAACAGAAAGCAGAGAGTTGGGATAAATGGTTCGTTCTCAGATTGGCAACCAGTAACTAGTGGTGTTCCGCAGGGGTCAGTGCTGGGTCCCCAACTCTTTACAACCTATATTAACGATTTGGAGGAGGGGACCGAGTGTAACATATCAAAGTTTGCAGATGATACAAAGATGGGACGGAAAGTAGTGAGTGAGGAGGACATAAAAAACCTGCAAAGGGACATAGACAGGCTAAGTAAGTGGGCAGAGATTTGGCAGATGGAATACAATACTGGAAAGTGTGAGGTTATGCACTTTGGCAGGAAAATTCATAGAGCAAGTTATTATCTAAATAGCAAGAAACTGGAAAGTACTGTAGTACAAAGGGATCTGGGGGTCCTGGTGCACGAAACTCAAAAAGTTAGTATGCAGGTGCAGCAAGTGATCAAGAAGGCCAATGGAATGTTGGCTTTTATTGCTAGGGGGATGGAATATAAAAACAGGGAAGTATTGCTGCAGTTGTACAAGGTATTGGTGAGACCGCACCTGCAATACTGCATACAGTTTTGGTGTCCATACTTAAGAAAAGACATACTTGCTCTCGAGTCAGTACAAAGAAGGTTCACTCGGTTAATCCCGGGGATGAGGGGGTGGTCATATGAGGAGAGGTTGAGTAGATTGGGACTCTACTCATTGGAGTTCAGAAGAATGAGAGGCGATCTTATTGAAACATATAAGATTGTGAAGGGGCTTGATCGGGTGGATGCGGTGAGGATGTTCCCAATGATGGGTGAAACTAGAACTAGGGGGCATAATCTTAAAATAAGGGGCTGCTCTTTCAAAACTGAGATGAGGAGAAACTTCTTCACTCAGAGGGTGGTAGGTTTGTGGAATTTGCTGCCCCAGAAAGCTGTGGAAGCTACATCATTAAATAAATTTAAAACAGAAATAGATAGTTTCCTAGAAGTAAAGGGAATTAAGGGTTACGGGGAGCGGGCTGGAAATTGGACATGAGTCTAGGTTCGGATTGGTCATGGCCCTGTGGGTAGTGGAGTCGGCCCAGGGGCCGTGTAGCCTGGTTCTTCTCCTACTGTGTTCTAATTCTGTGTTAGATTTCAGGAGATGGTTTTATTCCTGTTCCTGGCTGGGGTGGAGATCGCCTTTACAGAAGATAAGTACTGTAGAAAATATAGGGACAGAGTGATCTCCTGGAAGAATTTCGATCGCCTAGATCGGTCGGAGAGGAATTTCCCAGATTTTTTTCTCCCAAATTGGCCATTGGGTCTTTATCTGGTTTTTCACCTCTCCCGGAAGATCACATGGGTTCGGGTGGGTGCAGAGTGATAGAAGATTTGAGGTTAGGATCAGATCAGCCATGATCTTTTTAATGGTGGAGCAGGCTCGAGGGGCCGATTGGCCTACTCATGCTCCTATTTCTTATGTTCTTATGTTCACCCTACAGACAGACACATCCCACTCACTGACCTTACAGACAGACTCCTCACAATCACTGACCCTAAAGAAACCTTCCACTCATTGACCCTACAGACAGACACCTCCCACTCAATGACCCTACAGACAGACACCTCCCGCTCAATGACCCTACAGACAGACACCACCCACTCACTGACCCTACAGACAGACACCTCCCTCTCACTAACCACACAGACTCCTCCCATTCATTGACCATACAGACAGACAGCTCCCACTCACTGACCCTTGATGTGCCTCAATAAATCTGAGACTCAATGTTAGCGGAAGAAAACAAGGCTTTTATTAACTTAGAAGGTAACACACAGTGGAGAGGTGTCTTCCATCCAGAGGTCTGCAGTACTGGATGTGAGGCACGCTGAGCCTGCTTACATAGGGGCCAGGTATGGGCGGAGCCCTACACACAATACAATACAAGGTGAGGAAACGGAACTGAGGTAAGGGAAATGAAACTGAAACTAAACCACAGTCACAGGCACAATCACACAGAGAATACAGATGAGTGATGAATGGCATATTTCATCACATTCACCCCTTCTATAGATTTAGTCTGTTCGGGGGTTTGATAGTCCTCTGTGACCGACGTGGCTGTTGTGGTGCCGCGGGTGTCAGCTGGGTGTCCCCGGTGGCCTCCTGGGTCTCTGCCGGGGGCGCCGCCAGGGTTGTTGAAGGGGTAGTTGGTGAGGGTACCGTTGGTCCATGTTCTTCCGGGGGTGATGAAAGAGTAGTGGGTGGGTAAGAGTTGCTGTGATCGTTGTTGCTGCTGTTGTCGTGGTTGTTGTCGTTACCGGCTGGGGCGACGTCTTTTATGGACACGGTGTCCTCCCTTCCGTCGGCGTGCCGGACATACGCGTATTGGGGGTTGGCGTGGAGTAGGTGCACTGACTCCACGAGAGGGTCCGTCTTGTGGCTCCTCACATGCCTTCGCACGAATACCGGACCTGGGGTGGAGAGCCATGGCGGCATGGATACGCCTGAGGTGGATTTCCGGGGAAAGACAAACATTTGTTCATGAGGCGTGGCATTAGTGGCAGTACACAATAGCGACCGTATCGAATGGAGCATATCTGAGAGGACTTCCTGCCAGCGGGAGATAGGGAAGCCCTTGGTCCTTAGAGCTAGAGTGACTGCTTTCCATACTGTCCCGTTCTCTCGCTCCACTTGACCGTTACCCCGGGGGTTGTAGCTGGTGGTACGGCTCGTGGCGATCCCCCTGGACAGCATGTACTGGCGTAGCTCTTCACTCATGAAGGACGCCCCCCTATCCGTATGGATGTAGCTCGGCATACCGAACAGGCAGAACAGGCTGTTGAGGCATTTAATGACCGTGGCGCTGGTCATGTCTGGGCAGGGGAAGGCGAATGGGAAACGGGAGTATTCGTCCACAATGTTCAGGAAGTAAACATTGCGGTCGACGGACGGGAGGGGGCCCTTGAAGTCTAAGCTGAGCCACTCAAAGGGCCGTGTAGCTTTGATTAAGTGGGCTCTATCTGGGCGGTAGAACCGAGGCTTGCACTCAGCACAAGTGCGGCAGTTCATGGTCAGAGACCGAACTTCCTCAATCGAGTAGGGTAAGTTACGCGACTTTAAGAAGTGGAACAGCCGCGTGATCCCTGGGTGGCAGAGGTCGTTGTGGAGGGTCTGTAGCCGATCTCCGGTGGCGCTGGCACACATCCCTCGTGAGAGGGCGTCGGGGGATTCGTTAAGGGCCCCTGGCCGGTAAATGATGTCAGAATCGAAGGTGGAGAGCTCAATCTGCCACCTAAGAATCTTATCATTTTTAATCTTCCCCCTCTGTTTATTATGAACATTTAACCCCGCACCCGTTTACCTCGATGTCCACCAGTGATTTGGATAGCGGGTGCGGCCTGGTCTGGTCCACTGTGAACGATGCCACTGTAGGGCCCTGATCGAGACAAGATGGCGTCCACGCTGTCTGCTCACAAGATGGCGGACCCCACAAGGTCGGGCAAGATGGCGTCCAAGATGGCCGCTCCCACGGCGCACACGCGGCGGTGGCGGGTTTTCCGGCGGGGTTCCCTCTGCACACCTTCCCGAAGTGCCCTTCTTACTGCACTTAAAGCAGGTGGTGCCTTTCGCCGGGCACAGGTTTCTGGTGTGCTTCGACTGCCCACAGAAGTAGCAGTTGGGTCCCCGACGCGTCGCGGCTGTCGTAGGGCTTCTGGGGGGAGAGCGGGGCCCCGACGGTGTCGGGCTGCCGGGCGGGGAAAATGCCTTCCAAGATGGCGGCGCCCTTGGTGCACACGTGGCGGCGTGGGCGGCGCGCGCTGAAGAGTAGGCGTCCGAGTTTCTCTGGGCCACATCCAGGGATCGCGCTGTGTCCACAGCCTGTTTCAGGTCCAATCCCGTTTTTTCCAGCAGTCTCTGCCGTATGTAAGTGGAGCTGAGGCCTGTGATGAAGGCATCGCGAACAAGCTCGTCAGTGTACACTGCGGCTTTTACATCTTGGCACTTGCAGTCTTTGCCAAGCGTTTTCAGGGTGACTAGGAACTCATCCAGCGATTCCCCAGGTCGCTGTGCGCGAGTAGCGAGCAGATGCCTAGCATACACCTCATTCGTAGGCTGCTGGTAATGCACCTTTAAGATGTCGCAGGTGGCCGGGTACGTGTCGGCATCTTGGATGAGGGGGTAAACCCTGTGGCTTACCCAATTCCGCAGGATTCCGAGTTTCATACTTTCAGCGTCCGTAGCGCCTGTGACAGCTGCGGAATTGTCCAGGAAGAATTCCATACACATAAACCAGTGTCCGAAGCGTGCCGATGCGTCCGAAGCATGCTGGTCCAAATCCAAACGTTCGGGTTTCAAGAGTTGATCCATTGTGTTGAAAAGTAAGTTAATAAAATTGATGTGCCTCAATAAATCCGAGACTCAATGTTAGCGGAACAAAACAAGGCTTTTATTAACTTAGAAGGTAACACACAGTGGAGAGGTGTCTTCCATCCAGAGATCTGCAGTACTGGATGTGAGGCACGCTGAGCCTGCTTACATAGGGGCCAGGTATGGGCGGAGCCCTACACACAATACAATACAAGGTGAGGAAACGGAACTGAGGTAAGGGAAATGAAACTGAAACTAAACCACAATCACAGGCACAATCACACAGAGAATACAGATGAGTGATGAATGGCATATTTCATCACAACCCTACAGACAGAAACCTCACACTCACTGACCCTACAGACAGACACCTCACATTCACTGACCGTACAGACAGACTTTACCCACTCTCTGACACTACAGACAGACAACTCACACTCAATGACCCTACAGACACTTCCCACGCACTGACCCTACAGGCAGACACCTCCGACTCACTGACCATACAGACAGACAGCTCCCACTCACTGAGCATAAAGACAGCCACACCCACTCACTGACCCTAAAGACAGACTCCACCCCCTCACTGACACTACAGACAGACACTTCCCATTTACTGACCCTGCAGACACCTCCCAATCACTGACCATACAGACAGACACCTCCCGTAAGGGGTTTTCTCTCTCCGAGGTCGCAGAGGTTTCTCTCGCCAGAGGCCTCTCTCTCTCTTTTGCACAGTAAGACCTTGAGTGGTTCGACCCACTCACCCCTTAGGTTCTAGACACTGGAACTAGGTGCAGGAGCTACAATGCAGAGAATACTCTTATAGACCAAGTTTAATGAAATGAAATGAAATTTTATTGCATAAGGAAAAACAAATCAAATGCAAGCCCATAAGAGGGTACATGGGAGGGAAAAGCAAATCATAACAATATAGTACTAGCTAAAATAGATACAGGCATACCATACTTTACAAAAGTCATCATGAAATGGGGAAACACACGGAACATCGAGGGACAACAACTCATGTTAATTATACCCAAAATGCCCATCCCCTTAAACCTATCTAGGTCCGATTATGAAGGGCCAGAAACATGCTCACCAATCCAGCTAGGAATTGTAAGATTTTGAAACAGGTCTGCGTTTTGATCCTTTCAGGCGTCCTGTCTCCTCGTGGTCAGCGCTGCGGGTTGCGAGCTGCGAGCTGCGACACGCCTTCTCTTCCTCGATGTGAAGGTTATGGACAGGCTGGATCTCAGCGGGCCTGGGCATCGATATTAGGGAAGGTCAACTGTTTGACCACTTTCAAGAGGTCTCTTCTAGTCAGTTACCATTTTCACATAGGTTTCCTCTATAGGGCTGCTGCCCTCTTGTCTCATCAACGGCCCGGGGTTGGTCAACGATCTCCCGATGGTTACCCCGGGGCGGGACGCAGGCTCGAATTGCCTTCTTGATGGCTGCTTCGTCTTCTTCAATCCTTCAGAGCTGGTGATCGTTTCTTCCTTAAAACGCTTAATCGCTGATCTCTCTCATCGCTGCTGATGGCTACCCTGAGTTCCCCAAATATACTTCTCAGGAGAAGCCTTTATCTCCTGCCAAATCAAGGTTAGTCTTTGTTTAACTTTTGGCGGGCTTGTTGCACAGCGGGGTAGTTATTATAATTAAACTGCATTCAGGATGGCCGGTGATGGCCATCTCTGGTCTGGAATGACCCTACATTGTTGTGAATGCCTTCTTAATGTCGTTAATGGGTCTTTGATGCTCCCCTTATGAGTAAGAACTGTTTCCCTTTGTCTGGGTAAACATTTAGATGGCCTTTATCTACAGGCCGATCTGCCTAGATCTGCATCCAATCTTTATGTATGTGTTAATGTCTGGTTTCGTTTTCTCAGAAACGGCTTCCGGAACTTACTGTGGGTTGAATCCACAAAGTCTGTCTGGGGACTGCAGGAACCATTTTAAAGTGTCCCAATAAGTCGGTCACGGGGACTGGCGGCCATTTTATATGCCCCTTTTACTGGGCTTCTTTTAAAACAGTCTTTTAACATCAAGGCGTCTTCTGCCAAAGGAACCTTATAGTACAATATTAATTTTGTGGATCTTAGACTTCCACTCACTGACCCACCTCACACTCAATGACCCGACAGACAGATACCTCCCACTCAATGACCCTACAGACAGACACCACCCTCTCACTGACCAAACAGACAGACACCTCCCACTTACTGACCATACAGACACCTCCCACTCACTGACCAGATAGACACCTTCCACTCACTGACCCTACACACAGACACCTCCCACTCTCTGACCCTACAGCCAGACACCTCCAACTCACTGACCCTAAAGACAGACACCTCCCGCTCACTGACCCTACAGACAGACACCTCCCACTCACTGAACCTACAGACAGACAACTCACACTCAATGACCCTACAGACAGACATCTCCCACTCACTGAACATACAGACAGACACCTCCCACTCACTGACCCTCCAGACACATCCCACTCACTGACGGTAGAGACAGAGTCTTGCAACTCACTGACCCTACAGACAGACACCTCCCACTCTCTGATCCTACAGACACCTCCAACACACTAACCCAACAAACAGATACCTCCAACTCACTGACCCTACAGACAGACACCTCCCATTCACTGACCCTACAGACAGACAACTACCACTCACTGACCCTACAGACAGACGCCTCCTGCTCACTGACACTACATACAGACAACTCCCACTCACTGACCCTACAGACAGACACCTCCCACTCACTGACCCTAGTGACACCTCCCAATCACTGACCATACAGACAGACACCTCCCACTCATTGACCCTACAGACAGATACCTCCCTCTCACTGTCCCTACAGTCAGGCACCTCCCATTCACTGACCCTACAGACAGACAACTACCACTCACTGACCCTACAGACAGACACCTTCCACTCAGTGACCCTACAGACACCTCCCATTCACTGACACTAGAGACAGACACCTCCCACTCACAGACACTGCAGACAGATACCTCCCGCTCACTGACCCTACAGACAGACACCTCCCACTCACTGACCCTGCAAACAGACACCTCCCACTCACTGACCTTACAGACAGATGCCTCCCGCTCACTGACCCTACAGGCATATACCTCCCACTCACTGACACTACAAACAGACTCCTCCCACTCACTGACACTAGAGAAAGACACCTCCCACTCAATGACCCTACAGACTCTTCCCAATCACTGACCAGACAGACAGACATCTTCCACTCACTGACCCTACAGGCAGATGCCTCCTGCTCACTGACACTACAGACAGACAACTCCCACTCACTGACCCTACAGACAGACACCTCCCACTCACTGACCCTAGTGATACCTCCCAATCACTGACCATACAGACAGACACCTCTCACTCACAGAGCCTACAGACCAATACCTCGCACTCACTGACCCTACAGACACTTTGCATGCACGGACCCTACAGATAGACACCTCCCACTCACTGAACCAACAGACAGACACCTCCCACTCACTGACCCTACAGACACCTCCTACTCACAGAACCAACAGACAGACACCTCCCACTCACTGAACCTACAGACAGATACCTCCCACTCACTGATCCTACAGACAGATACCTCCCAATAACTGCCCTACACACAGCACCTGCAACTCACTGACCCTACAGACACTTCCCATGCACTGACCCTACAGACAGACACCTCCCACTCACTGACCCTACAGACAGATACCTCCCACTCACTGTCCCTACAGACAGGCACCTCCCACTCACTGACCCTAGAGACAGCCACCTCCTACTCACTGACCATATAGACACCTCCCGCTCAGTTATCCTACATACCGACACATTCCACTCACTGATCCTACAGGCAGGCACCTCCCACTCACTGATCCTACAGACAAACAATTCCCACGCACTGACACTACAGACAGACACCTCCCACTCACTGACCCTACAGACAGACACCTGCCACTCACTGACCTGTAAGGATTTCACAATAATTTCGAGATTTCCTACAGTTCCAAAGATTGAATTTTGATTAAAGAATACCTGGGTAATATACCTTTAAAATCCAGGGATCAAAATGGCCATCAGGCCTTGTGGCAAAAGACAAAAGGCATTGAAAAGGCAGCTTGTGTGTGTCTGTGAAAAAGGGGTAAACAAAGATGACTGCCCGACCTCGTGTCAGGACACAGACTGTGGATATATGAAAAGGGAAGATCAAAGATGGCTGACTAAACTGCCAATCAAAGGCAGTTCAGGCAGTTCCCCTCCCTGCAGGGACAATCGACAGAAACTGCTACTATGTTTACACAAAGGATTAACCACTTGAGACTGCGGTTTCAGTTTGACCACAGGACAATGACTTTTGTTTCCACTTTCAAAGCTGTTTACTCAGCAATTATAGAAAGACTTGCTTTTTTCAAACCAAGACAGCTCCATTCAAACTCAGTACGATGAATGGGAATACATTCACAAACCCATCACGATAAATGGGTAATTCATCCAAACCCATCACAGACAATGGGGAGAGTTTCGATCCCTTTTGTTCAGCCCAGATGCACTTGGATCTGGGCGGGAAGGTTTCGGCCCCAAATGGGGTATAAGATAGCTTCTCAAGAAGCCATCTCTCTCTCTCTCTCTGCCAGCTCAGGAGCCTGCCTAAAGGAGTGGAATACCAACAGTTTACTTTTAAATACTGGGGTATTTTCTACTTCGGGGCAGTGAAGATCATAGACCGCAGGGGGCACGGGGCAGGCGTTCATTGGTGAGCATATAATTTTCTGGCCCATTGCAAAGCAACTTAGAATAGGTATAGGGGTGGGAATTAAGGGGAATTTTGTTAGAACTGTCATTTTAATAGATTTTCCCTCGTTGTGTCTGTTCTCTCCTCCCCTATTTAAGTAACAGTGTTGCACTAGCAGAGAAGTGCTGTAGTGAACACTGAGTTCTGTATTAAAAGTGCTGTATTTAAATAAAAGGGTTGCACTAAGCAGGCAAGTGCTGTAGTGAACATTAAGTGATTTGTAAGAAGTAAAGTGCTATATTTAAGTAACAGTGTTGCACTAGCAGAGAAGTGCTGTAGTGAACACTGAGTTCTGTATTAAAAGTGCTGTATATTTAAATAATAGTGTTGCACTAAGCAGGGAAGTGCTGTAGTGAACATTAAGTGATTTGTAAGAAGTAAAGTGCTGTATTTGAGCAACAGTGTTGCGCTAAGCAGAAAGGTGCTTCAGTGGACACTAAGCATCTGTATTAAAGTGCTGTATTTATGTAAAAGCCACTAAGCAGAGGTGCTGTAGTGAGATAGTGTACTGTATTAAAGGTGTGTTGGACTAGTTAAAGGTGCTGTATTTAAGTAAAGCTACTAAGCAAAAGAGTGCTGCAGTAAACGATAAGTGAACTGTGTTAAGCAAAAGTGCTGTACCAGGCATAGGTGTGTTGTATCGATTATTTTTAAGTTGTTTCTTTCTTTTGTTTCAATAAATACTGGCCTGTTTTGCACTCGAATCAAGACTCACGTTTTTCTGTCTACATCACTACCGAATAAGTCCAGCGGTCAGAACCAGGAATAGGGGAGCGCTTTGAAACCACACGGGCATGCCTGGAGCAGCTCAGAGGCTTCTGACTGGCCAGAGATGATAACCATAACCCCAACACCGCTTGTTTAATTCCTACAAAATGATGACCGCGGCAGTACGTCGGCAACGGCGTGCGATGTGGCAGACAGTGGTTTGGGTCTGGAAAGAGCAGCAGTTAGTGGGTTTCTTTTTATCCCACTGGTTTGTTTGTGGTTAGGTTCCCGCAGACTTGGGGAAGTCACCCGCTGGCTTAGGGAAGCCAGAGCAGAGAGTTGGAATAGGGAAAGGGAGGTTGAAGAATACCAGGCCAAGGTAGAGCGCCTGGTGGTTTACTTTAGTGAGGGCAAAAGCCACACGAGGCATGAGTCAGATTACCTGAAGTGCCTAGTTGCAGAGGCCAAGAACAATGAGATGAGAGTGCGGGAGGAGAACGCTCGCCTCATACAAGAAACAAAAGAGCAGGAGGGAAAGCTTAGGGAGGTAAAGGCAGCATATAAGCTGGCCTGCGAGCAAGGGTTTGAGGAAGCAGATCATGGCCCCTGTAGAGCAGAGATAGAAAGCTTGTATATGGCTTTAAAAAGAGCAAAGGGGATGATATGTCTGATCAGCCCGAAGGCAGGTCAGCCGGATTTTACTGGCAGCCCAAGTAAAACCGTCCCACAGGCAACACCCAGGGAAAGGTTGGTCAGGGAATCAGAGGTCCCACGACCACCACCCATGACTCCGAGCTTTCAGGAGCTCTGGCAGCAAAGGGGGGTGGAGGATGAGGTGGTAGAGGAAGCACAGCAGGCCCCGCTAGATAGGCTGGGACCATGACCAGTGTACCCCCTCCGACAACGGAGGTACGGTCCGCCCATTGATGAAGATGACCCAGGGGCCATCCAGAATCATTTTCTGGTGCCGTATGGCACCCACCAGCTCAGGGACATGGTTAGCCACATCCCCAAGCTAAGTAAAAAGGGAGACCCCTCTCTGCACTTCAGGGAGATAGAGCAAGCAGCTTGTGTAAATGACTGCGATGAGGCAGAGCAAGCAAAAATGCTGCTGTTTTCCCTGGCAGGTGATCTCCTCCAGTCCCTATCTAGCAAGTGCAAAAGGGGGCAGAGGGATTATGAGGGTCTCAAGAATGAGGTATTGGAGGCCATGGGACTCAATGATGGTAGCCCGTTCGCTCGGGTGGAAAGAACGGTGCAGCTCCCAGGGGAGTCCCTGCAGGCGTTCGCAGACAGGCTGTGGCCAGTCTACCAGAGTGCATGCCCGGGAATGCCAGGGCGAGCAGCACTGGACCCAGTCCAATTGACTCACTGGCTCCGGTGTCTCATGGCAAACAGCCTACCCCAGATCCAAGCCCAGGTCATGGCTTGGTTTGACCCCCGAATCCCCCAGGCCACTGAAGAAGTGGTGATCCGCTGGCTCACAGTAGCCTTCAGGAACATGAGGGGTATCGAGACACCCCAACCCAAGGGAAAAGCCCATGAGGATAAACCTGGTAGCCAGAGTAAGGGAGAGTGGCACCAGGAGGGGAACCGGCCCTCTCAGGCTAGGTTAAATTGCTACGGGTGCGGGAAAGACGGTCACTGGAGAAAAGACTGTAAAAATCCTTGGATGGACAAGGAAAAGAATCCCACAGCCCCAGCCCAAAAAGGCAGGGCCAGACCTCCCTCCCGCAGCAATTGAATCATTTTTACAGTCCCTACGGTCTCTTCTGACTGGCCAGGGGAGAGTAGCAGCCACCACCGATGCTTTGACCCCATCTGCCCCAGCTCTCTCCCAGCAATGACTAGAGCCAGTGCAGCCTGTTGACCTGTGTCCCCGCGAAAATGCTGAGGGGAGCAGGCCCTATGTTGAGATGGGGGTGGAGATGGTGCAGGGGAGATATTCAGTGGACACTGGAGCCTCCAGCATGGTGGTCCACTCAGAAGACCTGACCAATTCACCCCAGTCTAACAGGGTCCCATTTAACTTAATGGGACCCGCAGGGAAACAGGCAGGCGCTGTGGCTTGTGTTAGGGGAGGAGCCATTTGGGAACAGTGTAAGCTGTTTAAGCAGGGGAACAGCTGTTTAAGCAGGGGAACAGGGAAGGAGAGCTCTGGGACCCCTGTAGAGCAGGTCCAGTAGCAGAAATCCAGGACAAGGGAGGCACACAGGGGATAGTTTTGGCCCCAGACCAAAAGCAGGTCCAAGCCCAAAATTCCCCATTTAAAGCCACCCTGGTAAGAGAAATGGATTCTGAACAGGATTACTGGCAGGCAGCCAGTTATATCAAACAATGCGGTTTGTTTAAGCAGGGGGCAGGGAAACAGACAGCTGGGATTCTACCTGAGGTTAGAAATCCCCAGCCTGCAGTGAGTATGCACACACAGACTGCACACGCAGGTGCAGTCAAGTGTATGAGAGGAGAAGTCCCCGAGCACTTGGCCCGAGTGATTCCCCCTCTCTTGTGGGACTCCAGGGAGGAGCCTGAACCAGGTTTTAGACCTGAAGGGGAAGGCTCTCAGCTACCGGCAGCCGGTGGCAAGGGATTGCCTGTCCCCAGCCCAGGTTTGGGAAGGGAGGGACCCAAAGTAGGAGGTCCCCAGCCAGCAGGGAGTGTGACCCGAGCCAAGGGTCTGGTCGCCAGGGTAGCCCCACCAGCGACACTCCCTAGGAGATCTCTTTGGGTACCCCAGCTCAAGAAAGTATGGTCACCCACTTTCCAGTGGAGTAAGGCTGGCTCCCGAGTCAGGGAGAGGCCAAAAGGCAGAGGTCCCCAACCAGCAGCCATAAGCTGCGAGGGACTTTAAGCTGGAATCAGTCCAGCCACGCTGCAGGGAGCAGCCTGTGGCAGCCCAACCAGAGTTTAGGCTGGCCGCCTGGAGATGGGCGGCGCTTGTATATAGTTTAAGTAGTGTGCTTCCAAGTAATGTGTATAGAAGGATTAAGGTAGAACGTGATAATTTTAATTCTTTGTATTGCAATTCAGTAGTGGTATTATTAGTGTATAAGTTTTAAGTATGGTACTGTTCCAGAATTGTATTGTGAATCGAGGTCGTGGGACCTGACTACAACCCCCCCCCCCCCCACCCTCCCCCGAGCCAGGGGACCTGGCGAGATTTCTTTTTAGTCTTTTTCAGAGTTCCGGATGGCACAGAGAACCAGCGTGTCGATGAGTGCTCAAGGAAGGACCACTCCAAACCGCGAAGGAAGGAGTCTGCAGGAGGTGGATGCCCACAACATTTAAACTGTTACTGGAAATTCAATTTAAGATTAAGACTGGAAATTCAATTTAAGACTAATCATTTACAAAACTTGTTAATTATTTTACTGCTTGTTTGGAGTTAAGGGAACGAATTGCATATGCCTATGAATTGTTATGTTTGCATTGTGTGTGTATTTTTAGCAGATATGTTGGCTGGGTGACAATCCCATTAAAGATGTTGTATCATGTTAAAATTATGTTACAAGTGGTGCAGGGGCGTCGGACCCCTCCATGCTTGACTTATTGTGAACATAAGTGGTGCAGGGGCATTGGACCCCTCCGTGTATTGATTATTTAATTAATCTTGTTTTCTGACGATAGATGCCTACCGTACTGCGATTCTCTCTGGGCAGGGGAGATGGAGGTGTTGGGGGATCATAGATATTTTTAGATAAGTATTAAGGGAAGGTTGTTTGTGGGGGGTCAGAAATTATTGCTCACTTTTGGGCAGGATACTACAAGCAAGTTTTAGTATCCGATGGGGGACTGTAAGGATTTCACAATAATTTTGAGATTTCCTACAGTTCCAAAGATTGAATTTTGATTAAAGAATACCTGGGTAATATACCTTTAAAATCCAGGGATCTAAATGGCCATCAGACCTCGTGGCAGAAGACAAAAGACATTGAAAAGGCAGCTTGTGTGTGTCTGTGAAAAAGGGGTAATCAAAGATGGCTGCCCAACCTCATGTCAGGACACAAACTGTGGACATATGAAAAGGGAAGATCAAAGATGGCTGACTAAACTGCCAATCAAAGGCAGTTCAGGGAGTTCCCCTCCCTGCAGAGACAATTGACAGGAACTGCTACTATGTTTACACAAAGGATTAACCACTTGAGACGGCGGTTTCAGTTTGACCACAGGACAATGACTTTTGTTTACATTAACTTTCAAAGCTGGTTACTCAGCAATTATAGAAAGACATGCTTTTTTTCAAACCAAGACAGCTCCATTCAAACTCAGTACGATGAATGGGAATGCATTCACAAACCCATCACGATAAATGGGTAATTCATCCAAACCCATCACAGACAATGGGGACAGTTTAGATCCCTTTTGTTCAGCCCAGATGCACCTGGATCTGGGCGGGAAGGTTTCGGCCCCAAATGGGGTATAAGATAGCTTCTCAAGAAGCCATCTCTCTCTCTCTCTCTGCCGCCTCGCCTCCGTGCTCTGCCTACAGAAGAACAGCTCAGAAGCCTGCCTAAAGGAATGGAATACCAGCCGTTTACTTTTAAATACTGGGGTATTTTCTACATCGGGACAGTGAAGATCATAGACCGCAGGGGGCATGGGGCAGGCGTTCATTGGTGACCATATAATTTTCTGGCCCATTACAAGGCAACTTAGAATAGGTATAGGGGTAGGAATTAAGGGGAATTTTGTTAGAACTGTAATTTTAGTTGATTTTCCCTCATTGTGTCTGTTCTCTCCTCCCCTATTTAAGTAACAGTGTTGCACTAGCAGAGAAGTGCTGTAGTGAACACTGAGTTCTGTATTAAAAGTGCTGAATATTTAAATAAAAGTGTTGCACTAAACAGGGAAGTGCTGTAGTGAACATTAAGTGATTTGTAAGAAGTAAAGTGCTGTATTTGAGTAACAGTGTTGCGCTAAGCAGAAAGGTGCTTCAGTGGACACTAAGCACCTGTATTAAAGTGCTATATTTAAGTGAAAGCCAGTAAGCAGAGGTGCTGTAGTGAGCAAAGTGTACTGTATTAAAGGTGTGTTGCACTAGTTAAAGGTGCTGTATTTAAGTAAAGCCACTAAGCAGAAGAGTGCTGCAGTAAACGATAAGTGAACTGTGTTAAGCAAAAGTGCTGTACCAGGCACAGGTGTGTTATATCGATTATTTTTAAGTTGTTTCTTTCTTTTGTTTCAATAAATACTGGTCTGTTTTGCAGCCGAACAACGAGTTACGTTTTTCTGCCTACATCGCTACCGAATAAGTCCAGCGGTCAGAACCAGGAATAGGGGAGCGCTTCAAAACGGCACGGGGGTGCCTGGAGCAGCTCAGAGGCTTCTGACTGGCCAGAGATAATAACCATAACCCCAACCCCACGTGTTTAATTCCTACTGACCCTACAGCCAGACACCTCCTACTCACTGAACCTACAGGCAGACACCTCCCGCTCACTGACCCTACAGACAGACACTTCCTGCTCACTGACCCTACAGACAAATGCCTCCCACTCATTGACCCTACAAACAGACACCACTCACTCACTCAGCCTACAGACAGATACCTCCCACTCACTGATCTACAGACAGACACCTCCCACTCACTGACCCTACAGACAGACACCTCCTACTCACTGACCCTATAGACAACTCTCACTCACTGGCCCTACAGACAGACACCTCCCACTCACTGAACCTACAGACAGACACCTCCATCTCACTGACCCTACAGACAGGCAACTCCCACTCACTGACCCTACAGACAGACACCTCCCACTCACTGACCCTACAGACAGGCACCTCCCTCTCACTAACACTACAGACAGACACCTCCCACTCACTGACCCTACAGACAGACACCTCCCAATCACTGCCCAACCTACAGACACCTCCCACTTACTAACCCTACAGACAGACACCTCGCACTCACCGACCCTACAGACACCTCCCGCTCACTGACCCTACAGATACACACCTCCCACTCACTGACCCTACAGACAGACACCTCCCAACCACTGCCCCACCTACAGACACCTCCCACTTACTGACCCTACAGACAGACACCTCCTGCTCACTGACCCTACAGACAGACACCTCCCACTCACTGACCCTACAGACAGACACCTCCCACTCACTGACCCTACAGACAGACACCTCTCTCTCACTGACCCTACAGACAGACACCTCCCACTCACTTACCCTACAGACAGGCACCTGCCAATCACTGCCCCACCTACAGACACCTCCCACTTACTGACCCTACAGACAGACACCTCCCAACCACTGCCCCACCTACAGACACCTCCCACTTACTGACCCTACAGACAGACACCTCCCACTCACTGACCTTACAGACAGATGCGCCTGTAGGGGGTTGGCATGTGCCCAGTCAGCTTCACCTCTGACTGTCTCTGAGCAGTTCGAATCGCTCCCACACCCCTGGGTTCTAGACACCGCACTTAGGTACAGGCGGCGATACAGAAAATCGAGTAGACAAGTGATTTGGTGCAAGGAAACCAACATTTTATTAAAACAGAATAAAACACAATCTTATGAGAATTACTGGTATGAATACAGGCATGAACAATTACACTTATATGGGAATGGGGAACACACGGCACATCGAGGGATGCCTCTCGCCCCTGGGTTCTAGACACCGGACTTAGGTACAAGGCAGCGGTACAGAGAAGACTCGAGTAGACAGGCGGTTGGATGTAAACAAAAACCCAGATTTTATTGTCGGCGGGAACTCAGCGGCAGCAGCGGGGCTATAAAAGTCCCAGAGACCAGGTAAGGCCTCAGTGCGTCGGCGGGAACTCAGCGGCAGCAGCGGGGCTATAAAAGTCCCAGAGACCAGGTAAGGCCTCAGTGCGTCGGCGGGAACTCAGCGGCAGCAGCGGGGCTATAAAAGTCCCAGAGACCAGGTAAGGCCTCAGTGCGTCGGCGGGTGTTTCAGCGGCAGCAGCGGGGCTATAAAAGTCCCAGGGACCAGGTAAGGCCTCAGTGCGTCGGCGGGAACTCAGCGGCAGCAGCGGGGCTATAAAAGTCCCAGGGACCAGGTAAGGCCTCAGTGCGTCGGCGGGTGTTTCAGCGGCAGCAGCGGGGCTATAAAAGTCCCAGAGACCAGGTAAGGCCTCAGTGCGTTGGCGGGTGTTTCAGCGGCAGCAGCGGGGCTATAAAAGTCCCAGAGACCAGGTAAGGCCTCAGTGCGTCGGCGGGTGTTTCAGCAGCAGCAGCGGGGCTATAAAAGTCCCAGAGACCAGGTAAGGCCTCAGTGCATCGGCGGGTGTTTCAGCGGCAGCAGCGGGGCTATAAAAGTCCCAGAGACCAGGTAAGGCCTCAGTGCGTCGGCGGGTGTTTCAGCGGCAGCAGCGGGGCTATAAAAGTCCCAGAGACCAGGTAAGGCCTCAGTGCGTCGGCGGGTGTTTCAGCGGCAGCAGCGGGGCTATAAAAGTCCCAGAGACCAGGTAAGGCCTCAGTGCGTCGGCGGGTGTTTCAGCGGCAGCAGCGGGGCAGTAAAAGTCCCAGAGACCAGGTAGGGCCTCAGTGCGTCGGCGGGTGTTTCAGCGGCAGCAGCGGGGCAATAAAAGTCCCAGAGACCAGGTAGGGCCTCAGTGCGTCGGCGGGTGTTTCAGCGGCAGCAGCGGGGCTATAAAAGTCCCAGAGACCAGGTAGGGCCTCAGTGCGTCGGCGGGTGTTTCAGCGGCAGCAGCGGGGCTATAAAAGTCCCAGAGACCAGGTAGGGCCTCAGTGCGTCGGCGGGTGTTTCAGCGGCAGCAGCGGGGCAATAAAAGTCCCAGAGACCAGGTAGGGCCTCAGTGCGTCGGCGGGTGTTTCAGCGGCAGCAGCGGGGCAATAAAAGTCCCAGAGACCAGGTAGGGCCTCAGTGCGTCGGCGGGTGTTTCAGCGGCAGCAGCGGGGCTATAAAAGTCCCAGAGACCAGGTAGGACCTCAGTGCGTCGGCGGGTGTTTCAGCGGCAGCAGCGGGGCTATAAAAGTCCCAGAGACCAGGTAGGGCCTCAGTGCGTCGGCGGGTGTTTCAGCGGCAGCAGCGGGGCTATAAAAGTCCCAGAGACCAGGTAGGGCCTCAGTGCGTCGGCGGGTGTTTCAGCGGCAGCAGCGGGGCTATAAAAGTCCCAGAGACCAGGTAGGGCGTACCAGTCTCCAGTCTGGGAACTCGGAGGGAAGGAGAGAGGTAAAAAGTAATCCAAGTGTGATGTCACCAGAAAGCGGGTAAATGATTGGTTGGTAAGTATTTCTCCCTTTTTAAGCTTAAATCTCCTTGGTTTATAGTTTCTAAGGTGTGATATTCACCATCTAGAATCGGGGCAGAGGGTATTTAAGAATAATATTAATAAATTTAATTAATTACGTAGAATGGGAGACCAGGTGATGTGTTGCTGCTTCAATATGTGGGAGCTGGTGGACACCATTGATGCTCACGGTGATCACATTTGCAGTAAGTGTTGGCTGCTCGAGGAATTCCGGCTCCGTGTTGAAGAGCTGGAGTCCGAGCTTCAAACACTGAGACACATCAGGGTGGGGGGAGAGTTACCTGGACTCTGTGTATCACGAGGTATTCACACCAATTAGATTAATTAATTCAGATGTAGTCCGTGGCCAGGGTCAGGATGGTGTGACTAGAAGTGAGGCAGGTACGGGGATCCAGGAGGTAGTGTTGGAGGAGCCGCAGCCCTTGCACTTGTCCAACAGGTTCGAGGCTCTTACTCCCTGTGAGGATGGGAACAGGGACTGCGGGGAGGATGAGCAACCTGGCCACAGCACCGTGGGGCGGGGGGCCATTCAAGTGGGGGGAGTTAAAAGAAATGTTGTAGTGGTAGAGGATAGTATCGTTAGGGGGATAGATAGAGTTCTTTGCAGCTGAGAGCGAGAGTCCCGAAGGCTGTGTTGCCTGCCCGGTGCCAGGATTAAGGACATCTCCTCTGGACTGGAGAGAAACTTGGAGTGGGAGGGGGAGGATCCAGTTGTCATGGTCCATGTTGGTACCAACGACATAGATAGGACAAGGAAGGAGGTTCTGCTGAGGGAGTTTGAGCAGCTAGGGGCCAAATTAAAAAGCAGAACCACAAGGGTAATAATCTCTGGATTATTACCTGAGCCACGAGCGAATTTGGCTAGGACAAATAAAATTAGAGAGTTAAATGCGTGGCTCAAAGACTGGTGTGGGAGAAATGGGTTTTGCTTCCTGGGACACTGGCACCAGTACTGGGGCAGGAGGGAGCTGTTCCGTTGGGACGGGCTTCACTTGGCCAGTGCTGGGACTAGAGTCCTGGCGGATCATATAACTAGGGCTGTAGAGAGGGCGTTAAACTAACTAGTGGGGGGGAGGTTCCTAGAGAGCAAATAATAGAAATGACAACAGAGAAGGTCATAGACTTAGGTAGCAGTGGGGAAATTAAAAACCAGAGCATGTCAGGAAGGAGCAGAAGGTATGGAGTAAAAGGTAAAGTAATAAAAAGGGCAAAAGCAGGAACTAAGTGTCACAAAACATCTTTGAAAGTTCTCTATCTGAATGCACGTAGCATTCGTAACAAAATAGACGAGTTAATGGCACAAATAACTACATATGGGTATGATCTTGTGGCCATTACAGAAACATGGCTGCAGGGTGACAATGCCTGGGAATTAAACATACCAGGTTATTTAATGATCAGGAAGGACAGGCAGGAAGGAAGGGGAGGTGGCGATCACTGTAATACAGAGAAATGATATTGGGTCAAAAGATCAGGATAATGAAACAGTTTGGGTGGAGGTAAGGAATAATAAGGGGAAAAAAACACTAGTGGGCGTAGTCTATAGGCCTCCGAACAGTGGCAACTCTGTTGGACGGAGTATCAATCAGAAAATAGTTGAGGCTTGTAATAAGGGAACATCAATAATTATGGGGGATTTTAACTATCATATTAATTGGACAAATCAAATTGGGCAGGGCTGCCTTGAGGATGAGTTCATTGAGTGTATTAGGGATGGGTTTCTTGAGCAGTATGTAACTGAACCGACCAGGGGGCAAGTAACCTTAGATCTGGTCCTGTGTAATGAGACAGGATTAATTAAAAATGTCCTAGTAAAGAATCCCCTTGGAATGAGTGACCATAACATGGTTGAATTCCATATTCAATTAGAGGGTGAGAAGGTTGGATCTCAAACAAGCGTGCTAAGCTTGAATAAGGGAGACTATGAAGGTATGAGAGCGGAATTGAGTAGAGTGGATTGGGAAAGTAGATTAAAGGGTAAGACGATACATGATCAGTGGTGTACATTTAAGGAGTTATTTTACAACTTCCAAAAAATATATATTCCACTGAGAAGAAAAGGGTGTAAAAGAAAAGACAGCCATCCGTGGTTAAGTAAAGAAATTAAGGATAGTATTCGACTAAAAACAAGGGCATATAAGGTAGCCAAATCTAGTGGGAGGATAGAGGATTGGGAAAACTTTAAAAGACAGCAAAAAATAACAAAAAGATTGATTAAGAAAGGGAAGATAGATTATGAAAGTAAATTAGCAAAAAATATAAAAACAGGTCGTAAGAGTTTTTATAGTTATATAAAAAGAAAAAGGGTGGCTAAAGTAAATGTTGGTCCCTTAGTGGATGAGACCAGGAAATTAATGGTGGGAAATATGGAGATGAATATTTTATATCAGTCTTTACAGTAGAAGACACTAAGAATATCCCAACACTGGACAAACAGGGGGCTAAAGGTGGGGAGGAGCTAAACACGATCAAAATCACTAAGGAAGTGGTACTCGGTAAAATAATGGGGCTCAAGGCGGATAAATCACCTGGACCTGATGGCTTACATCCTAGGGTCTTGAGGGAAGTGGCGGTAGGGATTGTGGATGCATTGGTAATAATTTTCCAAAACTCCCTGGACTCGGCAAAGGTCCCGGCAGACTGGAAAACTGCTAATGTAACACCCTTATTTAAAAAGGGCAGTAGACAGAAGGCTGGAAACTATAGATCGGTTAGCCTAACATCTGTGGTAGGTAAAATTTTGGAGTCCATTATTAAGGAGACAGTAACAGGACATTTGGACAATCATAATTTAATAGGACAAAGTCAGCATGGTTTTATGAAGGGGAAGTCAGGTTTGACAAATTTGCTGGAGTCCTTTGAGGAAGTAACATATAGGGTAGATAAAGGGGAACCAGTGGACGTAGTGTATTTAGACATCCAAAAGGAATTTGACAAGGTGCCACACAAAAGATTATTGCTTAAGATAAAAAATCACGGGATTGGGGGTAATATTCTGGCATGGATAGAGGATTGGCTATCTAACAGAAGGCAGAGAGTTGGGATAAATGGTTCATTCTCAGACTGGCAATCAGTAACTAGTGGTGTTCCGCAGGGGTCAGTGCTGGGTCCCCAACTCTTTACAATCTATATTAACGATTTGGAGGAGGGGACCGAGTGTAACATATCAAAGTTTGCAGATGATACTAAGATGGGAGGGAAAGTAGTGAGTGAGGAGGACATAAAAAACCTGCAAGGGGACATAGACAGGCTAATAAGTGGGCAGAGATTTGGCAGATGGAATACAATACTGGAAAGTGTGAGGTTATGCACTTTGTCAGGAAAAATCGTAGAGCAAGCTATTGTCTTAATGGCAAGAAACTGGAAAGTACTGAAGTACAAAGGGATCTGGGGGTCCTGGTGCACGAAACTCAAAAGGTTAGTATGCAGGTGCAGCAAGTGATTAAGAAGGCCAATGGAATGTTGGCTTTCATTGCTAGGGGGATAGAATATAAAAATAGGGAGGTATTGCTTCAGTTGTACAAGGTATTGGTGAGACCGCACCTGGAATACTGCGTACAGTTTTGGTGTCCATACTTAAGAAAGGACATACTTGCTCTCGAGTCAGTACAAAGAAGGTTCACTCGGTTAATCCCGGGGATGAGGGGATGGACATATGAGGAGAGGTTGAGTAGATTGGGACTCTACTCATTGGAGTACAGAAGAATGAGAGGCGATCTTATTGAAACATATAAGATTGTGAAGGGGTTGGATCGGGTGGATGCGGGGAGGATGTTCCCGAAGATGGGTGAAACTAGAACTAGGGGGCATAGTCTTAGAATAAGGGGCTGCTCTTTCAAAACTGAGATGAGGAGGAACTACTTCACTCAGAGGGTGGTAGGTCCATGGAATATGCTGCCCCAAAAAGCTGTAGAAGCTACATCATTACATAAATTTAAAACCAAAATAGACAGTTTCCTAGAAGTAAAGGGAATTAAGGGTTACGGGGAGCGGGCAGGAATTTGGACATGAGTCTAGCTTCGGATCGGTCATGGCCCTGTGGGTAGCGGAGCGGGCCCAGGGGCCGTGTAGCCTGATCCTGCTCCTATTTCGTGTGTCTAATTCTGTTAGATTCAGGAGATAGTTCTGTGATAGTAGATTGGCGGTTAGGATCAGATCAGCCATGATCTCATTGAATGGCGGAACAGGCTCGAGGGGCCGATTGGCCTACTCCTGCTCCTATTTCTTATGTTCTTATGTTCTTATGAAGAGGAAAGCTTGATACAATCTTATGGAAAAAATTGCTAGTGTACCCTTCTACAGGCAAAAATACAAAAGAAGAATAACTATATATACTTATACAGGGAATGGGGAACACACGCCACATCAAGGGAAAACAACTATCTTAACAATCCCCTTATCCTTATCCCACCCCCTATACCTAACTAGATTAAGCTATGAGGGGCCAGGAATTCATGCCCACCAATCCGAAAGCTGTTGCTTTAGCTGGGTTGGTTTTGAGGTCCACTCTTTCTGTCCTTTGGGATATCCCATCACCACGTGGTCTCAGGGCACGGCGCTGATGTTGTTTATAAGGAGCACCCTCCTTTTCCTCAGCTACCGTCGTCGTCGAGTCGCGATGGGTCTTCTTCTTCTTCTTCCTCGGGCGGTCGTCGGCGGTATTGCTGCGGTTGGGGGTCGGTTGGCGGTCTTTACCATCTAAATGATTTTGCTACCCAAGCTTCGAACACCAGTTTATTCTTCAACCGCCTATTACTGTCCATGTGACAAACGCCAGCTTATAACTAGGCCGTTTATTTCCATTTTACTACCCATTCTTCGAACGCCAGCATATTCTTAAAAATGGGGTTTTACTGTCCGTGCATGTAACACCAACTTATTCACCAAACACCAGCTTATAACTGGGCATTTGTCCCCCAATGCGTCTTTCCGCTGCCCTTCTCTGCCTTTACCGATTTACCTTCTTCTTCATCTCGCCTCGTCTTGTCTGCACCTTTGTGGCCTGTGTGTCCTGCGTGGTTTTGAACTCGGGTCTCGTTCTCCTCCCGCGTTTGGCCCCGGTGTAATGGGCGTCCTTGGTTGTTGAGCGGCACGGGGCGCGAGAAGAGAGCCCGCCACGAGCCAGGGCACAAGAGCAAGAGGCAGCAGGCCAAGGCCAAAGATGGGTGCAGGAGCAAGAGTCAAGAGAGCGATTGCCACTGATGGGCCTACAATTATACCCATTCTTCAATCCTTATCTGCACGCCAAATCAGTTCAGTCCTTTGTCTAACTTTTGGTGGGCTTGTTTAAAATGATTATAGCCATTTACTTTAATGACTTGTGGAGTGGTTGTCTCCGGGTCTAATAACCTCGATGTCCTGGTTGTTTGTCATGGATGAAACTAAATTGTCCCCATCCTGACGTGATGGCTACTGTGAGCTGTTACCGATTAAATATGCAGAAACCTAATGGCCTCAATTTTAGGCCCATTCTAGCTTGATCTGTTTCAAGGCGAATGAATGCATATTCTGTGTTTACTTTGGCTGTCTGGCTCCAGAGTCTTTTCACAGATTCCTGCATTTTAAGTTTCATCTCCAGGCCTGCCTGACTGCAGGGCCTTGCTTTTAAAATCCTGTCGGTTTTGGTCACGAGGTTACAGAAGCCATTTTGGGTACCCTGTTTTTAATAACTTGTCCAAACAGGGTCCCTTGATCCATCATTTTGGGGGAATGCGGGAATTTTGAGAACCCTACACCTCCCACTCACTGACCCTACAGACAGACACTTCCCACTCACTGACCGTGCAGACAGACACCTCTCATTCACTGACCCTACAGACAGACACCTCCCACTCATTGACCCTACAGACACCTCCCACTCACTGACCTTACAGACAGACACCTCTCATTCAGTAGAGATCCAAGCTGAGTACAAAAAGTACAAGAACAAACCCAAAACGAAAAAAGAGGGGAAAATAGAGCTTATGAGCATTGATTAGCGGTAATATAAAAAGGGGCCCAAAAGTCTTTTATAAGACTGCATATAAATAGTAAAAGTGTAGTCAACGTAGGATGGGACCAATTATGCAACAAAAAGAAATCTTCTTGTGGAGGCAGAGATCATGGCTGAGGTACTAAATGAGAACTTTGCATCGGTCTTCACTAGAGAAGGTTCTGCCAATATCACAGTAAAGGAGGCAGTCGCGATACTGGATAGGATAAAAATCGATAAAGAGGAGGTACTTAAAAGGTTGGCAGCGCTCAAAGTAGAAGTGTCACCCGGTCCGGATGGGATGCATCCGAGGTTGCTGAGGGAATTGAGGGTGTAAACTGCGGAGGCTCTGGCCAAAATCTTCCAATCCTCCTTGGATATGGGGCGGTGCCAGAGGACTGGAGGATTGCAAATGTTATATCCCTGTTTAAAAATGGGGAGAGGAATAAACCCGGCAACTAAAGGCCAGTCAGCCTAACGTCAGTGGTGGGGAAAGATTTACAGACAATAATCCGGGACAAAATTGATTAGCACTTGGAAAAATATGGGTTAATAAATGAAAGCCAACACGGATTGTTAAAGGCAATTCAGATCTGACTAACTTTGATCAAATTCTTTGATGAAGTAACGGAGAGGGTTGATGAGGGTAGTGCGGTTGATGTTGTGTTTCTGGGCTTTCAAAAGGCATTTGACAAAGCACCACATAATAGAGTGGTTAGCAAAATTGAAGCCCATGGGATTAAAGGGACAGTGGCAGTATGGATACAAAACTGGCTAAGGGACAGAAAGCAGAGTGTAGTGGTGGACTGTTGTTTTTCAGACTGAGGGTAATATACAGTGGTGTCCCCCAGGGATGGTATTAGAACCACTGCTCTGTTTGATATATATTAATGACCTGGACTTGGGTATACAGGGCATTTCAAAGTTTGCAGATGTTACAAAACTCGGAAATGTAGGAAACAATGAGGAGGATAGTAACAGACTTCAGGAAGACATAGACAGACTGGTGAAATGGGCAGACACAGGGTAGACAAATTTTAACGCGGAGAAATGTGAAGTGAAACATTTTGGTAGGAAGAATGAGGAGAGGCAATATTAACTAAATGGTGCAATTTTAAAGGGGATGCAGGAACAGTAAGACCTGGGGGTATATGTACACAAATCTTTGAAGGTGGCAGGACATGTTGAGAAGGCTGTTAAAAAAGCACATGGGATCCTTAGCACCTATCTATATATATAAACGGATACATCTGTCTGTCTGTCTGTCTGTCAGTCTGTCTATCTGTCTGTCTGTCTGTCTGTCCTTCGGTGTGCGTCTGTCCGGCTATGCACTCGAAAGTTATAGAGCGTACCTACACGAGCGTTACATCAAAAGAAAGCTTACGATTCCAAAACGGTCATAAGCATATTACGTTTCGGTCGCACAAAAATTGCGCCCGCGGTAGCCAAAAAACGTTCAAAATTCCGCTCATTAGCATCTCATTATCCGCTCATTAGCGATAGAGTGACGTCGAGGTCGACCAATCGTACGCCGGGTTCCTGGCGCGTGCGGGCGGGCCCTCCTACAGTCGAGTGACGGGACGATTGACCAATCCTACGCTTTGGTGACCTGACGGTCGACCAATCGGTGCGTGTGTGGGCGGGCCTTATCGTTCTGAACTGAGGTGAGTAGCCGCCATCTTGCTTCCATTCCTTTTCCCGCTTTCTGCGTCTTTCTTTTCAAATATACATTTCCAGCAAAAAAAAAAGTTGCTTTTAAAACACAAATTGTTTTTTAAAAAAGTTAATTAATTTGTACATCTTTTCTCTAACCTCTATAATTTTCCTACATTTCACCGTTTTTGTAGGCCTCGAAGCCTCGGCCTCTCCTCCGCACCCATGCCCGAGCTAGGCACCTCCCGGCCCCAGTCAACAAGCGGTCCCCGATCGCCGCCATCTTTGTGAAGGCTGGAGGGGCGGGTCTCAGCCGAGCGTCGCTACCGCCGCCATCTTAGTAAAGGCGGGTGGGGCAGGAGTCAGCGCGCGAGACTTGAGTCTGGCCC